>NC_143048.1:19475000-19660000 GCF_057628025.1 Oncorhynchus mykiss | reverse complement strand
TAAATTGATTTTATTTATGTATTATATTAAGTTAAAATAAGTGTTCATTCAGTATTGTTGTAATTGTCATTATTAAAAATCAAAAAATTGGCCGATTAATCGGTATCGGCTTTTTTGGTCCTCCAATAATCGGTATCGGCGTTGAAAAATCATAATCGTTCGCTATATACAGTATACACATGGTATACACTGTCCAACGAAATGCTTACTTGCAAGTTCCTTCTTGACAATGCAACAACAATAAATATTAAAAGATAACAATACGAATATAAAGTCTAGCCCCTAGCTTCCTTTCATAATGTAGTAACTGTAACTGGCGGCTGGCTGGCTCCTGGGCCTGGCTCCTGGGCCTTCCACCATGGCGTCGTCAATCACCGCTAATTGGCTGAGTGAGAGACTTCCGAGGCCGTCAGGAGCTGACCTTCACCGCTGGGCGGTTTGGTAAAGAGAAAGTGGGAAAGGATCAGCCATGGACAAGCAAGCCTTTTCAGATCGGTACATTATCCCAACGGGCCTGCCTAATTGTCAAAAGGAGCTTCCTAAATGAGCGCGAGAGTGACAGAGAGAGAAGTTAGAGGTAGAACGGAAGGGACAGGCCAGGCAACTAGACAATGAGGCTGACCACCACTGAACAGATCAGATCATTAGTCGTATCTCTCCCCAGAGATCAGCCCTTGCCCTGAGGTCAGCAGTCTTCCCGGATCAATACCTGGCCCTGCTTTGTTCTGGGTCTGCTCACTATACCTGCTGTTACTGCTACCTGCATCCGTCAGACAACTCACTCTGTCTGAAATTGCACACTATTCCGGATATAGTGCACTACTTTTGACCAGTGAACTATTTTTATGTTTTATTTTTACCTTTATTTAACTAGGCAAGTCAGTTAAGAACACATTCTTATTTTCAATGACGGCCTAGGAACAGTGAGTTAACTGCCTGTTCAGGGGCAGAACGACACCTTGTCAGCTCGGGGGTTCAACCTTCCGGTTACTAGTCCAACTCTCTAACCACTAGGCTACCCTGCCGCCCCTATATAGGTACTAGGGTGCTATATTGGACGCACGCCTGCACTACCTACTGCTACTGGCCTTGACCAGACCACTCACTGAGTCTCTCCTCTGGTCAGCAGAACTAGACCACATCCTCTCAGAGCCACAGAGACACAGGCTCTTTAAGATCGCTTAGAAAAGGTTTTAAAATCACTTGTTTTTTAGTGTGTTTTACCAGAACAGGGGATTTTTCAAAGAATAACACCAATCAGATTTGCCTGGTAAACACCACCAATTAGACATTTTCTACTTGATAGGAATGGTTATAATAGTCATTTCAGATGGTAATCTTTGCTATCAACCATCACTAAAACAAATATGCCGCCTTGTGATGATTAATTAGTACACTGTTTTCACATTGTGTTGTCACTGGAACGAACATTTTTTGTGCATATTATGGCACTTCCCTATTGAAGGTAGAGTAGAGCTCTTAACCCCCCCCCCCCCGATGATTATATGGAGATTTGGGCACTCATTTGCATATCATTAAACTAATGTCATATACAGTGTCAAAGTTTATGATCACTGTGTTTAATGTAGAGTTGAAAGATGACATGTCGTCACACCCTGAGTTGTCCTGAACAGAATGATCCTGTGTTTGTTTAAGAGAATTTGCAGCTGAACACACGTCTGAATGCACTCATGACTCCTTTCAATGCTCACCAATATTGTATATCTTAGCCAGTCATGTTGGCAATAGAACAAGCTTTCAGATGATGCCCACCTGACCCAGATTGCTATTTATAAAGTGTTGTTTTGGGATTGCATAAGGAACAACAGTAATGGTGACACAGTAATGGTGGGGATGCAGGGTTTTGTTCTAGTAACTCAACGGCACAGCTAGGAGAGCTTAAAAAAAGCACCTATAGTTGCAGACACTTCTTTGAGTCATAAAAGTGCAATGAAATTATTAAGGAACTATGCACTATTTGGAGAGGTGGTTGGAAACTTGGAGACACCAGTTAGTCGTCTCTCTCAAACCCCTGTGATTTGTTCGTCTTATGTTGCACCTACCCAACATTTACCAGGAATATTCTTATGTTACTCAAGGAATGCAGAGTATTTTGTTATCAACACATTTGGCGAAAAGTACATGTAAAATGCACGTAAAGTCAACAGTGTAATGTTTGGATTCTTGTGTCAGGTGAACTGTTGTCCTCAACTTTTGGTATAATAAATGTTCCCATAATTACCAAACTCTTACCTTTCAATTGCTACCATGCTTTTGCATTTCAATTTATCCCTATCCATATAAAGGGTTAAGAGTCCCTAATGACAGTAAAAACATCAGAACCAATAGCTCTCTGTCGATCTATCTATATATCAATCCAGCCACTCACTCTGGTAGATATGTCTTTAAATGTTTGGTTGGCTCAGTCTGTTTCTATATCCCTGCATTCCCTAATACACACACACACAACACACAGAGCCAGGTCTGACTGTGCTTGACCCTTGGGGATGACCACTGCCTCCCCACTCAGGAGCCTGTCCGGCTCTCTCAGGCCAATGGAACCCCTCCGCCCCTGTCGCCGTAACCCGATCCAGCCAGCCAGAAACTGCTCCAAAGCATCAATAATTAATTAGGGAACAGCTATTGCCCCCAAGGGGTCATATAGAGCAAGAGTAGAGTGGGTGGGAGCGAGAGAGGGATACAGGAAGGAAGGGTAGTAATGATTTTGTTTAATAAGTAACACAAGCAGGCTTTGTTCTTCTGCCATTAGAGAGCAACCTAAGGTATCAAAGGATCTGGCTAGGAACCACACACACCTTAACCACACCCGTCTCTCCAGAGCAGGAGAGAGCAGTGTGGTGCAAGCTTTTAGGGAAACGAGGGCAGCCTTTCTACAGTGGAAGAGGGTCAGTCGAGGTATTTGTTACAGCACTGCTGTGTGTGGTGTCAAGCCGACAAGCACACCTCCTTAAGAAGCCTCCCAACACCTGCTCTACCCACGAGAGAGACAGAAAAAAAGCAGGAGAGCGAGGGAGAGAAAAGCAGGAGAGTGAGGGAGAGAAAAGGCAAGAGAGCGAGGGAGAGAAAGGCGAGAGAGCGAGGGAGAGAAAAGCAGGAGAGCGAGGGAGAGAAAAGCAGGAGAGCGAGGGAGAGAAAAGGCAAGAGAGCGAGGGAGAGAAAGGCGAGAGAGCAAGGGAGAGAAAAGCAGGAGAGCGAGGGAGAGAAAAGGCGAGAGAGCGAGGGAGAGAAAAGCAGGAGAGCGAGGGAGAGAAAAGGCGAGAGAGCGAGGGAGAGAAAAGGCGAGAGAGCGAGGGAGAGAAAGGCGAGAGAGCGAGGGAGAGAAAAGCAGGAGAGCAAGGGAGAGAAAAGGCGAGAGAGCGAGGGAGAGAAAAGGCGGGAGAGCGAGGGAGAGAAAAGGCGAGAGAGCGAGGGAGAGAAAAGGCGAGAGAGCGAGGGAGAGAAAAGGCGAGAGAGCGAGGGAGAGAAAAGGCGAGAGAGCGAGGGAGAGAAAAGGCGAGAGAGCGAGGGAGAGAAAAGGCGAGAGGGGGCAAAAGAGACAGCAGCGCCTTGTGCGCTCCAGATGAGAACTTGACAACTTTATTAGTCATTCCCACATTAAACAAATTCACCACAGACTGACACGGGATGGGGGGCGCTAGGCCCTGAAGTGCCAGGAGAAAAGACTGATTCTACACTTTAAGCTTCATTCTCCACGCCTGCTTATTCAAGCCTCCAACTACGCCATCTGTCTGGGTGCCTCTCTCTCTGTGCCGCTGACGGGCCTCACACACACGCGCACGCTCACTCACACACACACAAGCACGTACACATACACATGTTCTCTCTCACTCACACTTACACATGCTCCTTCACACACTCAGGCACACATATGCCCAAATGCCCTTTTGCTCTCTTTCCTCCCCTCTCTCTCAACTTAACTGAGTGTCAGAGACACTAGACAACAGGAAAAACTCACGCTGTCTGTCTGTCTGTCTCGCTCTCTCGCCCGCCCGCCCGCTCTAACAAACACTATCTCCCTCTCTCTGTGTCCACAGTGGTGCCCCCTGGAAGCCCTGGCCCTATCACGCGCCACGAGTCTTACGACAGCCTGACGTCGGACCACAGCGGACAGGAGGACGAGGAGTGGCTCTCACAGGTGAGACGGGCACTGCCCAGCTGGCACCTTTTTGAGTGATAATTGACTCAACGTCATGAAACACACCAGCACTAACAGGTAATCTAAGGGGTTGAGGCTCAGTTACTGGTAGAGCAGGTTTATTAGTCCACCAGGAATGGATTGAGGGATCCTTCCAATCTATAGCAATATCAAAGCATTTGCATCATCTGCACTTCACGTCCTATGGTGGCTAGAGAGGGACAGTCACCCCTTCAAGAGCCTATTGCCCAGCAAACTATTTATTTTCTGTGATTAGTGATTCATTTGAAGGTATAAAACGATATATGAACTGACCTGAACTTTCATTGTTAATATGGTGCAAATATTCCTTTTTGAATATGTTTTTCTAAAGACACATTGAACAGCTAATAATAGTCAAATCATAGTGTAAAAGCAGGTGAGTTTGTTTTACTATTTTGGGCAGTTTTCTGGTGTAAATCTGAGTGGGTGGTACATGTTCAACCTGTTACCCACATATAGAAGGCTAGAGATGCTTCCATTCCCCCTGTCACGAAGGGATTTACGGCTGATTTATGATCAGATATTCAACCCTGTTACTTTATTTGGCACTTAATAGGCACACCATTCTTTTTATTCAACCTCTTGGAGTGTTTCTTTATTAAGTTGGTCTTCATGATAGAATGTTACAATTTTGTTGAAATAAAATGTGTTTTCTTTTTACCAAGTTACACTACTCAAACGGCACTCAATTGTTGAAATGACCCAGGAGCTAATAGGTGGATTTGGGACTAAGTGGCTCTTGACTGTTGGACTCCTTGTCTTTGTCCAGCAGTGCATGATGCCACTATTGAAATAAGATTAAATTTTAATCTAATACCAAATAGTGGCCTTTTTGGCACTGAGTACTGCCGTGAGATGTGGTTTGGAGGGATATATGGTTGGGATATGTAGCATTACAGGTAGATAAGTTGTATGATGATATGACCGCACTCTCTTCAGCTTGGTTAACCCTTCACTCCCTCATGTCTGAAGCCTGATCTCTGCAGGTAACCATCACATTTCCGCCATCAATCATTTCTTGCCATATATAATGGATTGGGGTAAATGTATCCCACTTAGCCTGTGGTTTCCTTGTGGTTAGTAGCTACTGATAGTTTTGCTGGGAGCCAAACCAACTACCGTCTATCTACCAGCTCCTGCACCAAAACTACTGACGCTTGGCTGGATTTACGCTTGCTCTGTGCTATTATTAGCCAGGTGAAGTCTTTGTAAATTGAGGTTGGCAGCCAGGCCACTAGAGGGAGTTGTGCTGTTTTGGTAAGGTACAGCTTCAAACTGCCAAGCAGTGATGGGGGACACGGCGTTATGGGGGACACGGCGTTATGGGGGACACGGCGTTATGGGGGACACGGCGTTATGGGGGACACGGCGTTATGGGGGACACGGCGTTATGGGGGACACGGCGTTATGGGGGACACGGCGTTATGGGGGACACGGCGTTATGGGGGACACGGCGTTATGGGGGACACGGTGTTATGGGGGACACGGCGTTATGGGGGACACGGCGTTATGGGGGACACGGCGTTATGGGGGACACGGTGTTGTCTGTCAGACAAAGTTGTTATGCCAAGGTTCTGACTTATTGCACTCAACAACGTTACCACAATACTTTGTCGGTTGTCGCAGTGCTATCCTCAGGAAACAGCACGGTGTATTTTCAATGACACTAATTCTGACACTTAATAGCTCCTCTGTAAATCATTGGATGAGGCTCCTCAGCATGGCATCTCACTTGTCCTCCGGTTTATCCCAACACACTTACCTCGTCGCCTTTCAAATTCAAATCTGAAATGGCACTGGAAGACGAGAATGGTCTTGATCCATTCTAGACACAAACCCTGTAAGGTCATGCTGTCAGTTTCTTTCTGTTCTGTACAATAGTCTGGAGGATAAATGGTGAAACATGTATAGTATGATGATAATGGATAGATTGAGTTAGAGCAGCGCTGTCTTGTGGATGTCATTAAATCAGATCCCTTCATTAGATTATCAGCAGTGTTCAGAATCAGATGAGTCTGCAGGTTTCTAATGCAACTCCACATTGTGACCCTTGGTGTGTGTCGTCCGTCTGGGCGCTGTATGTAGCGCGACTTAGGAGACATTACTTGTGTCCCAAATGGCCCCCTATTCCCTTTATAGTGCACTACTTTTGACCAGGGCCCATAGAAGTCTGGTCAGAAGTAGTACACTATTTAGGGAGTAGGGGGCCATTTGGGACATAGTTTGTGCGTAATAGTTTAAGTGGCTCTCAGGTCCATCAGATGACAACAATGCCTGAATCAACCCCACAGATTCCCCCTTATCCTCCTGGTTTCAATACCCCTCCATCAAGTCATCAGGTCAGGCTCTGACGGTCATGACACATTCTATTGGGTTATTGCAGTAGCGACCAGGCCTCTGGAGACTGGACTATGATTCTCTCCCTCTTCCACCTCCTGTGCTATACAGTGACTTCATATCAGACGTCCCTGAGCAGTTATATCAACAGTCCATTGGTGGTTCTGTGAGCTCTACACAACTCTGTGATAACTTATATTGTCAGGCACAGAATGTCAGGACAGGGTGTGACAGATAGACAGGAGGACAGAGACAAGGAGAGCTGGGCATGACAGACAGATAGACAGGAGGACAGAGACATGGAGAGCTGGGCATGACCGACAGATAGACAGGAGGACAGAGACATGGAGAGCTGGGCATGACAGACAGATAGACAGGAGGGCAGAGGGGAGGAGAGCTGGGCATGACAGAGATAGACAGGAGGGCAGAGACATGGAGAGCTGGGCATGACAGACAGATGGACAGGAGGGCAGAGACGAGGAGAGCTGGGCATGACAGACAGATAGACAGGAGGGCAGAGGGGAGGAGAGCTGGGCATGACAGAGATAGACAGGAGGGCAGAGACATGGAGAGCTGGGCATGACAGACAGATGGACAGGAGGGCAGAGACGAGGAGAGCTGGGCATGACAGATAGATAGACAGGAGGGCAGAGACATGGAGAGCTGGGCATGACAGACAGATAGACAGGAGGGCAGAGATGAGGAGAGCTGGGCATGACAGACAGATAGACAGGAGGGCAGAGACATGGAGAGCTGGGCATGACAGACAGATAGACAGGAGGGCAGAGACATGGAGAGCTGGGCATGACAGACAGATAGACAGGAGGGCTGAGGGGAGGAGAGCTGGGCATGACAGACAGATAGACAGGAGGGCAGAGACGAGGAGACCTGGGCATGACAGACAGATAGACAGGAGGGCAGAGACGAGGAGAGCTGGGCATGACAGACAGATAGACAGGAGGGCAGAGGGGAGGAGAGCTGGGCATGACAGACAAATAGACAGGAGGGCAGAGACGAGGAGAGCTGGGCATGACAGACAGATAGACAGGAGGGCAGAGGGGAGGAGAGCTGGGCATGACAGACAGATAGACAGGAGGTTAGAGGGGAGGAGAGCTGGGCATGACAGACAGATAGACAGGAGGGCAGAGGGGAGGAGAGCTGGGCATGACAGACAGATAGACAGGAGGGCAGAGGGGAGGAGAGCTGGGCATGACAGACAGATAGACAGGAGGGCAGAGGGGAGGAGAGCTGGGCATGACAGACAGATAGACAGGAGGGCAGAGACGAGGAGAGCTGGGCATGACAGACAGATAGACAGGAGGGCAGAGACGAGGAGAGCTGGGCATGACAGACAGATAGACAGGAGGGCAGAGACATGGAGAGCTGTCCATTGGTGGTTCTGTGAGCTCTACACAACTCTGTGATAACTTATATTGTCAGGCACAGAATGTCAGGACAGGGTGTGACAGATAGACAGGAGGACAGAGACAAGGAGAGCTGGGCATGACAGACAGATAGACAGGAGGACAGAGACATGGAGAGCTGGGCATGACCGACAGATAGACAGGAGGACAGAGACATGGAGAGCTGGGCATGACAGACAGATAGACAGGAGGGCAGAGGGGAGGAGAGCTGGGCATGACAGAGATAGACAGGAGGGCAGAGACATGGAGAGCTGGGCATGACAGACAGATGGACAGGAGGGCAGAGACGAGGAGAGCTGGGCATGACAGACAGATAGACAGGAGGGCAGAGACGAGGAGAGCTGGGCATGACAGATAGATAGACAGGAGGGCAGAGACATGGAGAGCTGGGCATGACAGACAGATAGACAGGAGGGCAGAGATGAGGAGAGCTGGGCATGACAGACAGATAGACAGGAGGGCAGAGACATGGAGAGCTGGGCATGACAGACAGATAGACAGGAGGGCAGAGACATGGAGAGCTGGGCATGACAGACAGATAGACAGGAGGGCTGAGGGGAGGAGAGCTGGGCATGACAGACAGATAGACAGGAGGGCAGAGACGAGGAGACCTGGGCATGACAGACAGATAGACAGGAGGGCAGAGACGAGGAGAGCTGGGCATGACAGACAGATAGACAGGAGGGCAGAGGGGAGGAGAGCTGGGCATGACAGACAAATAGACAGGAGGGCAGAGACGAGGAGAGCTGGGCATGACAGACAGATAGACAGGAGGGCAGAGGGGAGGAGAGCTGGGCATGACAGACAGATAGACAGGAGGTTAGAGGGGAGGAGAGCTGGGCATGACAGACAGATAGACAGGAGGGCAGAGGGGAGGAGAGCTGGGCATGACAGACAGATAGACAGGAGGGCAGAGGGGAGGAGAGCTGGGCATGACAGACAGATAGACAGGAGGGCAGAGGGGAGGAGAGCTGGGCATGACAGACAGATAGACAGGAGGGCAGAGACGAGGAGAGCTGGGCATGACAGACAGATAGACAGAAGGGCAGAGACGAGGAGAGCTGGGCATGACAGACAGATAGACAGGAGGGCAGAGACATGGAGAGCTGGGCATGACAGACAGATAGACAGGAGGGCAGAGACATGGAGAGCTGGGCATGACAGACAGATGGACAGGAGGGCAGAGACGAGGAGAGCTGGGCATGACAGACAGATGGACAGGAAGGCAGAGACGAGGAGAGCTGGGCATGATAGACAGATAGACAGGAGGGCAGAGACATGGAGAGCTGGGCATGATAGACAGGAGGACAGAGACATGGAGAGCTGGGCATGACAGACAGATAGACAGGAGGGCAGAGGCGAGGAGAGCTGGGCATGACAGACAGATAGACAGGAGGGGAGAGGAGAGGGCAACATCTGGCCCTGCGCCCCGACACTGATGAGAACCATGGCATCTGTTTATCTCTGGGGCTGGGCGACACTGATGGTGTTAACTGGCGAGTACACACACACACACTGAAATCCTCCTCCCTCCCCCTCTCGGTGGCCTAATTTACACAGCTGTGCCAGGCCACGTGTCACACACACACACCACGGACGTATTACGAGACCCTAAGCTGTCACCCCTGTCTTGGCTCTTTCACTGCCAAGTAGACATGAGAGAGAGGGGGACGGAGTGTGGAAGAAGGAGAGTCTGTGTTAAATAAAGAGAAAACTGAAGGATTGAGAGAAGCTCTTAGTGAGGAAGAAAGTTGGATAGGGCAGATGGAGGAGAGGGAATGAGGGAGAGGGGGGAGGGAATGGGGGAGAGGAGAGGGAATGAGGGAGAGGGCGGAGGGGGGGAGGGAATGGGGGAGAGGGCGGAGGGGGGAGGAAATGGGGGAGAGGAGAGGTCCAGAGTGAATGGGGCAGAAGGGAGAGGGAATGAGGGCAGAAGGGAGAGGGAATGGGGCAGAGGGAATGAGGGCAGAAGGGAGAGGGAATGGGGCAGAAGGGAGAGGGAATGAGGGCAGAAGGCGAGAGGGAATGGGGCAGAAGGGAGAGGGAATGAGGGCAGAAGGCGAGAGGGGATGAGGGCAGAAGGCGAGAGGGAATGGGGCAGAAGGGAGAGGGAATGGGGCAGAAGGGAGAGGGAATGAGGGCAGAAGGGAGAGGGAATGGGGCAGAAGGGAGAGAGAATGGGGCAGAAGGCGAGAGGGAATGGGGCAGAAGGGAGAGGGAATGAGGGAGAGGAAATGAGGGCAGAAGGGAGAGGGAATGAGGGCAGAAGGCGAGAGGGAATGGGGCAGAAGGGAGAGGGAATGAGGGCAGAAGGGAGAGGGAATGGGGCAGAAGGGAGAGGGAATGAGGGAGAGGGAATGAGGGCAGAAGGGAGAGGGAATGAGGGCAGAAGGCGAGAGGGAATGGGGACAGAAGGCGAGAGGGAATGGGGCAGAAGGGAGAGGGAATGAGGGAGAGGGAATGGGGCAGAAGGGAGAGGGAATGAGGGAGAGGAAATGAGGGCAGAAGGGAGAGGGAATGAGGGCAGAAGGCGAGAGGGAATGGGGCAGAAGGGAGAGGGAATGAGGGCAGAAGGCGAGAGGGAATGGGGCAGAAGGCGAGAGGGAATGGGGCAGAAGGGAGAGGGTAGAGGGCGAGAGGGAATGGGGCCGAAGGGAGAGGGAATGGGGCAGAAGGGAGAGGGAATGAGGGAGAGGGCAGAGGGAATGGGGGCAGAGGGGGAGAGGGTAGTGGGCGAGAGGGAATGGGGCCGAAGGGAGTGGGAATGAGGGCAGAAGGGAGAGGGAATGAGGGCAGAAGGGAGAGGGAATGAGGGCAGAAGGGAGAGGGAATGAGGGCAGAAGGGAGAGGGAATGAGGGCAGAAGGCGAGAGGGAATGGGGCAGAAGGGAGAGGGAATGAGGGAGAGGGAATGAGGGCAGAGGGGGAGAGGGAATAAGAAATTGGGAGTAAAAAGAGAAGTAGAAAGCTAGTTACAATTGTTGTGTCCTCTCCTCATCTCCCACATCCATCTAGTGTAACATTACTGACAAACCTCTCTGGAGTCTGCCACTCTGTCATGTTAAGGCCCACCATGCCATCTCTCAGGGGGAAGACTCTGCGGACAGCTGTTCCTGAGCCTTAACGGCCATGGTAGCATTTCTCAGAAATGATGACGCTAATGTGGCTCTGACGCTCATCCTCTAATCCTGTTGCCATGGAAATCTGTCTCCCTCATTTCCTCTTCCCCTACCGCACACACCCGCCAGCTCATTGTGACTACAGCGTCTTGTCTCTGTGGACAACAGGCTTTAGTCTGACAGGTTTACATCTAGAACGGATGTGGACAGTGACGCTGTAGTAATCCCAAATTGGTAAACTGGTTTTCAGCAGTTTGTACACAAACACAGTACCAGTATTTTAGTTTAACCGAAGTGAAATAAGAAGAATGTAACTGCACTATTCCAGTGGTTTTATGTTACTAGCATGCTAATGGTATTATCTGGCCCCTACCAGGTGGAGATAGTCACCCACACAGGGCCTCACCGTCGGCTGTGGATGGGTCCTCAGTTCCAGTTTAAGACCATCCACCCATCTGGTCAGACTACGGTCATCTCCTCCTCCTCCTCCGTGCTGCAGTCCCAGGGCCCCAGCGACATTCAACAGCCTCTGTTGGACTTCCACACTGATGACCTGGACCTACACAGTCTCAGGTAGGTGGACAATCATGCTGCCGTAGTTGTATGTGACTTCTGTTATTTTGAACAGGTCTTGCAAAAATACGATTTTATCTCAATTATTCTATGATATATATATAATATCTATACATGTAGCATAACAGCAGTTAAATAAACACATACATAAGTAGCTGTGCATTTCTGTGTGTGTAGGATCCAGCCCGTGCGTTCTGAGCCGGTCAGCATGCCTGGTTCCTCTCGGCTGGTGGCTGAACGGAGGGGACAGGGGACGGTCATTGATATAGGATCGGGTAGGAATCATGCTACTCTATACTATACTATTCTAGCTGTCTGTGTTGATATATGTGGTATGAGACTATGTACAAGTGTCTTCACCTTGTTCAGCACAGAAGGTCTGTATACACACACACACACGTACACACACGTACACACACGTACACACACGTACACACACACACACACACACACACACACACACACACACACACACACACACACACGTGTACACACGTACACACACGTACACATACACACACACACACACACACACACACACACACACACACACACACACACACGTAAATGCAAGACCTGTGACCTGTGTCAACTGTATCTCATTCATAGTGATCGTAACATTATGACTGTGGGTCTAGCGTACACCCCAGCCTTTGTTTTCCTCTTCAAACACGCAGAACGACGTTAAACCACATAATGACCTACATGATAATCTACTCTGACTTTTCACAGTGTCCAAGCCAGAGATAGTCCTAGTGATGACATAATCATAACCCTGCATTGTGATTGGCCTGATCTGTGTATTAGATTAGATTGATCTGCTTTAAAGATGGTCTCTTTTTACGTTTGGCCTTTCTTCTTATGATGTTAGGGTTTAATCCAATCATGTTGAGATGAAAGCTGGCACGTACAGTGTTGTTATCTAGGGGTTATTGCCGTTGTACTGATCTTGTGAGAATCCCAATTGGATTTAGTGCTAGTCTTTTTTTCTGTCACTGTGAAGCGACCGTTAGGATCAATGTGACTAGTATGATGTCTTGGTATTTCTGCTGTGTGTTTATTATGGTTTTATGTATGTAGAAGGTACAGTAACCTAGCCCTGTTTGTTTTATTCACCCTGTATCTTCGCTTGAAGCATGTTTTGACGAGGTATCTCACTCCCTTTCACCAAAAACCAAAATCATCTACAAAGTACTTTCTTACCTGGTTTGAACCAGGAAGGCTTCCCCTCCCTCTCTCCTTGTTGTCTGGAGGACTGAAGGAGGAGAGGAGAAGAGACGAGAGGAGGTAGGAGATGAGGAAGGGAGGAGGAGGGTAGTGATAGTTATCAGTCTCTAGCCTGCCACCGGTGTGGCGCCTCATCTTATCAGACACACATCACTTTTGTCTTTCCTTCAAAAAGGGCAAGTGTGTGTGTGTGTGTGTGTGTGTGTGTTTTAGCATGGATTAGTGCAGTTTGTGTGTGTGTGTGTGTGTTTTAGCATGGATTAGTGCGGTTTGTGTGTTTGTGTGTGTGTGCGTGCACGTTTTTTTGCAGCTAATGTAGCCAAAGTCCCAGCAACTTGTGATTTGTATAAGTGCGTAGTGGCAGTAACATCAGTCATACAGTAAGTTCCACTGTAGAGACTCTTCCAGTCATTGGGACTCATAGACAGTCTCCCCAGTGTCTGGGATGTTATCTCTGTATATGCTGTATCCTACACTATACACTCTACTAGGACATTCCCCAGGGGCTTAGGATTGGGACACACACACACACACACACACTCACACTCACACTAACACACACACTCTCTCTCTACAGCCAATGTCTTGATTTTCCTCACTAAACAAAATCAATGGGACCTGCAGCCACTATTATCAGTACTGTATATCTGCTCCCCAAGAGTCACTATGAGGAGGAGGGTGTGTGTGTGCTCCACTGTCGTAGACTAGGTGAGTGTGGTACGGCGGGACCAATGAAACAATGCTAGAGGACACAAAAAGACAGAAAGGCTGTTCATCTTCTCTGTGCTGATAAGTCTCTGACAGCGTCTCTTCAGTCTGGATAGTTGTTTTGTTATGACTCACTGAAGAAAACACCCTGCTCCTTGTCCTGGAGGAAAACACTTTCTGTGTTTTATCAGGAGCCAGGGATCAAACTAGTGTTGCTGCTTCTGATAGAGCAGAGCACGGAGGGAGAGAGAAGATGCAGGCATGTTATGAGTTAGTTATCATAGGTGGGGTGGGGGGAGTTGGTGTGTCCTCTTGACAGGAGGAGCAGGAGAGATACACGGCACCAAAGACATTTATTGAACACTACTGCCGTTAAGCATTAAAAAGTGTGTGTGTTTAGTCCATTAAAAGGAGACAGTCTTTCTGGTCTAATCAGTGTTGGATCAGCAGTTAACAGCCATTAGAGAGATGAGAATGTCCGAGACACTTCCTGACACTCAGCATTATCACAGCTGACGCTGCTGCTGCCCCTCTCACTGATACCACTCATCAAACACACAGAGAGGGAGGTGTGTGTTGTCACCAGCACAGTGCAGCCCCTCAGTCACGTAGCGTCCAGGGCAGGGGGTCTCCCCAGCTGTTGTAGTAAGAGGTGGAGGGATACAATGAATGGAGGAATCGAAGGAAGGATGGGTGAGTCCCTTCATAGCTGAACGGTCCTAGGAAGGTAGATGGGCGCACGCACGCACGCACACACACACACACACACACACACAAACTGATCCTTAACCCTACACCCCACAATTACCTGAGCAGCCATAAAGGCCTCCTGTGTGTGGAGAGATAGTGGCCACATTCACAACTCTACCATTATGCCATATGATCTCTTCCTTTAAGGAAATTGGGGGGAATGTCTTTCTTTCATTACCCGTGACCTCACCTCCCCATCTACCCTTCCTTTTCCCCATCCCCATTCTGTCTCTCCTCCCATCAATGGGGTCCTTGTCCCCTCTGCTCTCTAAAGGTTTCACTTCTTCCAGCGACTTGGGGGTTACCAGGACAATAAGTTGAGGTGGCACCGCCTGGGGTCACAGTTCTAACAGAGACATCTGTTTCGTCATCACACCCCTGTAATCAGCCAGTGAATGATACCATTCTTATAACCGCACCACTTTGTCTGACTGAGTGAGAGAAGTAGGGTTAGAGAGAGAGGGAGGGTTAGAGAGAGAGGTAGGGTTAGAGAGGGGGAGGGTTAGAGCGAGAGAGAGGGAGGGTTAGAGCGAGAGAGAGGGGGAGGGTTAGAGCGAGAGAGAGGGGGAGGGTTAGAGCGAGAGAGAGGGGGAGGGTTAGAGCGAGAGAGAGGGGGAGGGTTAGAGCGACCTAAGGAGGGTTAGAGAGACCGAGGGAGGGTTAGAAAGACCGAGGGAGGGTTAGAGAGACCGAGAGAGACCGAGGGAGGGTTAGAGAGACCGAGGGAGGGTTTGAGAGACCGAGGGAGGGTTAGAAAGACCGAGGGAGGGTTAGAGAGACCGAGGGAGGGTTAGAGAGACCGAGAGAGACCGAGGGAGGGTTAGAGAGACCGAGGGAGGGTTAGAGAGACCGAGGGAGGGTTAGAGAGACCGAGGGAGGGTTAGAGAGACCGAGGGAGGGTTAGAGAGACCGAGGGAGGGTTAAAGAGACACCAGGGAGAGTTAGAGAGACCGAGGGAAAGTTAGAGACCGAGCGAGGGTTAGAGAGACCGAGGGAGGGTTAGAGAGACCAAGGGAGGGTTAGAGAGACCGAGGGAGGGTTAGAGAGACCGAGGGAGGGTTAGAGAGACCGAGGGAGGGTTAGAGAGACCGAGGGAGGGTTAGAGAGACCGAGGGAGGGTTAGAGAGACCGAGGGAGGGTGCGAGAGACAGACAGGGAGGGTTAGAGAGACAGACAGGGAGGGTTGGAGAGGGAGGGTTAGAGACGGAGAGCGAGCGAGAGGGGACAGGGTGAGTGAGAGAGAGAGACACGCAGGCCTGGCTTTTCTATCCCTCCCGCTATCTCTCCCTCCCTCTGTCCTTTTTCCTTTCTTCCTTTCCTTCCTGGGGAGATGACAGTAAATGTGTTTTGGTAGCTGCCTAGATTTTGTGTGTGTGTGTGTGGTCTTTTTTTAAGACTTGAGGGAGATGGGGGGGTTGACCACAAGTAAGGATTTATTGTGTGGGTGCATGAAATGGATGGAAGCTGGAAGAGTGTGTGTGTGACATTGGACATTGATTAGTGTGTTGTTGTGTTAGTGCACATTTGAGCAGGAGGGAATGTGTGTGTGTGGGGAGGGGGGGGGCGGGCGGCACTGTGCTGATCTCACTAGGATTGTTTGAAGTGCTGTGCCAGTGTACACCATATGTTTTCCTGTGTGTGTGATATTTGTGTGAGTGATATTTATGTGTGTGTGAGTGATATTTATGTGTGTGTGAGTGATATTTATGTGTGTGTGAGTGATATTTGTGTGTGTGTGCGGCCCTGGCTGTGTGTGTGTGTAGACTGAACAGCTGCTGTTTAGAGCAACTTTAAAAAACACCAATGTGTCCCCGTTCAACCTGCACACTGTAGGGGGTGTGAGGGTACATCTGCTGTGTGTTCCCCGTTCAACCTGCACACTGTAGGGGGTGTGAGGGTACATCTGCTGTGTGTTCCCCGTTCAACCTGCACACTGTAGGGGGTGTGAGGGTACATCTGCTGTGTGTTCCCCGTTCAACCTGCAAACTGTAGGGGGTGTCGGGCATCTGCTGTGTGTTCCCCGTTCAACCTGCACACTGTAGGGGGTGTCGGGCATCTGCTGTGTGTTCCCCGTTCAACCTGCACACTGTAGGGGGTGTCGGGCATCTGCTGTGTGTTCCCCGTTCAACCTGCAAACTGTAGGGGGTGTCGGGCATCTGCTGTGTGTTCCCCGTTCAACCTGCACACTGTAGGGGGTGTGAGGGTACATCTGCTGTGTGTTCCCCGTTCAACCTGCACACTGTAGGGGGTGTGAGGGTACATCTGCTGTGTGTTCCCCGTTCAACCTGCACACTGTAGGGGGTGTGAGGGTACATCTGCTGTGTGTTCCCCGTTCAACCTGCACACTGTAGGGGGTGTGAGGGTACATCTGCTGTGTGTTCCCTGTTCAACCTGCACACTGTAGGGGGTGTGAGGGTACATCTGCTGTGTGTTCCCCGTTCAACCTGCACACTGTAGGGTGTGTGAGTGGGGGTGTGAGGGTACATCTGCTGTGTGTTCCCCGTTCAACCTGCACACTGTAGGGTGTGTGAGTGGGGGTGTGAGGGTACATCTGCTGTGTGTTCCCCGTTCAACCTGCACACTATATATAGAGTGTGTGAGTGGGGGTGTGAGGGTACATCTGCTGTGTGTTCCCCGTTCAACCTGCACACTGTAGGGTGTGTGAGTGGGGGTGTGAGGGTACATCTGCTGTGTGTTCCCCGTTCAACCTGCACACTATATATAGAGTGTGTGAGTGGGGGTGTGAGGGTACATCTGCTGTGTGTTCCCCGTTCAACCTGCACACTATATATAGGGTGTGTGAGTGGGGGTATGAGGTTACATCTGCTAGGACACTCCAGACCCCTGTAAGTGTCTCTCTTAACTGTCATGGATATGTCTATGTGTATATGTAGAAGGGGTGTCTGTGTGGGAGGGACACACACACAGATGCCAATATACCCACACACCCTAAGCCTGCATGGCAGGGGGTGTAGTGTCAATTTGGGGATGACATGTCAGTTTGGAGACAATGCCATCCCTAAATACACATGACGTCATACCAAGCTGCAGAGTGCCCCTTTACCCTCCATGTAAGGCACTGGGCTGTTGTGGACACACCAGCGTGGATGGATGTGTTTCTCTGGGTATAGACAGCCCAGGAACATTGTCTCTCCATCCCTTATGTCTCTCCAGGGGAGAAGTCCTTGTCATCATGGTTAACACTGACAAGTCGACTAGACACCCAGTAAAGTTTGGGGACAACACTCACTTTCTCCTTCTCTCTTTCCCTCCATTCCTATCACTTCATACCTCCCTCTCTCTCACCAGCATATGCCTCACACACTCTACCAGCCTCCCCTCTCTCTACCACCCTCCTACCCTCCCATCTCCCCCTCGTCTCCCTGACACTAACTCTCTTTGACAGTGTCTCCATTGCGGTGTGGGATAATCCACTGGGCGGGGTGTTAAAGTAGGACCCAACCGGCCCTCTCAGCTCCATAATGGATCGATCCGGATGGCCCCACAGCCGGCTGCTGTAATGGTATTTTTTACACCTAGCTAGAGGCAGAGCAGAGTAACGCTAATGCACGCCACCGCACTCCAACACACTCCCTCCTTAAAAATGAATAGGCGATGGAAAATGAGAAAGCACTCACGACGAGGAGACGAAGCGAGAGAGAGATGGATAGAAAGAGAGGGATGGATAGAAAGAGATGGATAGAAAGAGATGGATAGAAAGAGAGGGATGGATAGAAAGAGAGGGATGGATAGAAAGAGGGATGGATAGAAAGAGGGATGATAGAAAGAGAGGGATGGATAGAAAGAGAGGGATGGATAGAAAGAGGGATGGATAGAAAGAGAGGGATGGATAGAAAGAGAGGGATGGATAGAAAGAGAGGGATGGATAGAAAGAGAGGGATGAATAGAAAGAGAGGGATGGATAGAAAGAGAGGGATGGATAGAAAGAGAGGGATGGATAGAAAGAGAGGGATGAATAGAAAGAGAGGGATGGATAGAAAGAGAGGGATGGATAGAAAGAGAGGGATGGATAGAAAGAGAGGGATGGATAGAAAGAGAGAGATGGATAGAAAGAGAGAGAGATGGATAAAGAGAGAGATGGATAAAGAGAGAGATGGATAGAAA
Source organism: Oncorhynchus mykiss (assembly GCF_057628025.1). NCBI lineage: Eukaryota > Metazoa > Chordata > Actinopteri > Salmoniformes > Salmonidae > Oncorhynchus > Oncorhynchus mykiss. The sequence continues at coordinate 19,641,540 of NC_143048.1, read as the reverse complement.
GAGAGAGATGGATAGAAAGAGAGGGATGGATAGAAAGAGATGGATAGAAAAAGAGGGATGGATAGAAAGAGAGGGATGAATAGAAAGAGAGAGATGGATAGAAAGAGATGGATAGAAAGAGAGGGATGGATAGAAAGAGAGGGATGGATAGAAAGAGAGGGATGGATAGAAAGAGAGAGATGGATAGAAAGAGAGAGATGGATAGAAAGAGAGAGATGGATAGAAAGAGAGAGATGGATAGAAAGAGAGAGATGGATAAAGAGAGAGATGGATAGAAAGAGAGATGGATAGAAAGAGAGAGATGGATGGATAGAAAGAGAGAGAGAGAGATGGATAGAAAGAGAGAGATGGGTGGATAGAAAGAGAGAGATGGATGGATAGAAAGAGAGAGATGGATGGATAGAAAGAGAGAGATGGGTAAAGAGAGAGATGGATAGAAAGAGAGATGGATAGAAAGATAGAGAGAGAGAGATGGATAGAGAGATGGATATAAAGAGAGAGATGGATATAAAGAGAGAGAGAGAGATGGGTAAAGAGAGAGATGGATAGAAAGAGAGATGGATAGAAAGAGAGAGATGGATATAAAGAGAGATGGATATAAAGAGAGAGATGGATATAAAGAGAGAGAGAGAGATGGGTAAAGACAGAGATGGATAGAAAGAGAGATAGAGAGATGGATATAAAGAGAGAGAGAGAGATGGATAGAAAGAGAGAGATGGATAGAAAGAGAGAGATGGATAGAAAGAGAGAGATGGATAAAGAGAGAGATGGATAAAGAGAGAGATGGATATAAAGAGAGATGGATAAAGAGAGAGATGGATATAAAGAGAGATGGATATAAAGAGAGATGGATATAAAGAGAGAGATGGATATAAAGAGAGATGGATATAAAGAGAGAGATGGATAGAAAGAGAGATTGATAAAGAGAGAGATGGATAGAAAGAGAGATGGATAGAAAGAGAGAGATGGATAGAAAGAGAGAGATGGATAGAAAGAGAGATGGATAGAAAGAGAGATGAATAGAAAGAGAGAGATTGATAACGAGAGAGATGGATAACGAGAGAGATGGATAAAGAGAGAGATGGATAAAGAGAGAGATGGATAAAGAGAGAGATGGATAAAGAGAGAGATGGATAAAGAGAGAGATGGATAGAAAGTGAGATTGATAAAGAGAGAGATGGATAGAAAGTGAGATTGATAAAGAGAGAGATGGATAGAAAGTGAGACTGATAAAGAGAGAGATGGATAGAAAGAGAGATTCATAAAGAGAGAGATTGATAGAAAAAAAAGGTTTCTTTGTCACTCATTTTTTTTCTAGTGTCTCGCTGTCTTTCTTTCTATTTCCGTCTAGAAAATCTAAAATGTTCTGTTCAGTCCTGTTGGAGTTAGAATGTGGGGGAACATCGCCCCACCTAAGTAATTGGAGGGGAAACTTTGCTATTTCACAAAGCCCAAATGGCACACAATGGTTGTTTTGTAATTATTTTGGTCTCCTTATGGTTTTGTCCCTGTATGGGTGGAGTTGTGGAATTGAAATTAGGAGCTGTTGAGGGATTGGCCGGGCTGGAGGGTTGAAAGGGCATTACCATGGTTTCCAATGGTATAGGGAAAGTCAGTGTCATAGAATGGTCAGGTGAAGACTGCCTACCCCCCTTTCTTCCCGTCCTCTCTGCCATGTCTTTCTCTCTCTCCCTTCCTCCCCTGGTCGGTCAGCCCCAGGCCTCAGTATCCAGGTGTGGAGATGCTGCAGGTCATTTCCTCTGCAGGTGTGTGTGTATGTTAGATGATATCTGCTCACCTGGTCCACTCCAGCCACAGAGGCAGTCTTTGTGTATTCATTGTAGTGGGCAACACACACACCCCTCCAGCCAAGTCACCTTCCAGCTAACGGAGGGAGGGAGCAGTCTTTCCCTCCTCACCTGGACATTAGGTCCCATGGCTGGTTTACTGGAGTGTGTTTCCAATCACCGGTGGAACGTGAAAAATGTCCGCTTGGGAATTCCACCCTGGCTTCCTGTGTGCGGCCATAGGTAGAGAATGATGAAGAGAAAGAAATAAAGAGAGAGAGAGACAGCGAAAGGACATGCTCCTTCAGAGTCAGCCTCATCAGCAGTAGCGTCATCTCTAGGAAAACATAGAAGAGCGAGGAAAAGAAAGAAAGCGAGAGGGACAGAACGTGAACCTCTCTGATGTGATGTCCACTGGTTCTGTCAGCACCTCTGCTGCTTCGTAGCGTCTTCACTGTCGGCCCAAAACCAACCTGACACTTTTCTTAGTGAGCTCTTTCTTTGTCCTTTTCTTCTGTCTTGAATTTGTTGTAATATGCAGTTGTGTGTTGTCTGTGTGTCATGAGGTTTTATATGTTTGTGAAAGTGCAGAAAGTGCACGTTTATGCAGGTATACTGCAAGTGTCTATTTTTGCATGTGTTTGTTTTTTGTATTTTGCTGCTTGTGCAGTCCATTGCTGTCTCTTGAATGCCCTCTTTTTCTCCCCCTGTCCCCTGTCTCTCGCTGTCTCCCTCTTTCCTCCCTGTCTCTCGCTGTCTCCCTCTTCCCTCCCTGTCTCTCGCTGTCTCCCTCTTTCCTCCCTGTCTCTCGCTGTCTCCCTCTTTCCTCCCTGTCTCTCGCTGTCTCCCTCTTCCCTCCCTGTCTCTCGCTGTCTCCCTCTTTCCTCCCTGTCTCTCGCTGTCTCCCTCTTTCCTCCCTGTCTCTCGCTGTCTCCCTCTTTCCTCCCTGTCTCTCGCTGTCTCCCTCTTTCCTCCCTGTCTCTCGCTGTCTCCCTCTTTCCTCCCTGTCTCTCGCTGTCTCCCTCTTCCCTCCCTGTCTCTCGCTGTCTCCCTCTTCCCTCCCTGTCTCTCGCTGTCTCCCTCTTTCCTCCCTGTCTCTCGCTGTCTCCCTCTTCCCTCCCTGTCTCTCGCTGTCTCCCTCTTCCCTCCCTGTCTCTCGCTGTCTCCCTCTTCCCTCCCTGTCTCTCGCTGTCTCCCTCTTTCCTCCCTGTCTCTCGCTGTCTCCCTCTTTCCTCCCTGTCTCTCGCTGTCTCCCTCTTCCCTCCCTGTCTCTCGCTGTCTCCCTCTTCCCTCCCTGTCTCTCGCTGTCTCCCTCTTTCCTCCCTGTCTCTCGCTGTCTCCCTCTTTCCTCCCTGTCTCTCGCTGTCTCCCTCTTCCCTCCCTGTCTCTCGCTGTCTCCCTCTTCCCTCCCTGTCTCTCGCTGTCTCCCTCTTTCCTCCCTGTCTCTCTCTCTCTCTTTCCTCCCTGTCTCTCGCTGTCTCCCTCTTTCCTCCCTGTCTCTCGCTGTCTCTCTCTTTCCTCCCTGTCTCTCGCTCTCTCTCTTTCCTCCCTGTCTCTCTCTCTCTCTCTCTTTCCTCCCTGTTTCTCGCTGTCTCCCTCTTTCCTCCCTGTCTCCCCCCCCCCCCCCCCCCCCCCCTGTTGTTATCAGTATTGCAGGAAGCTCAAGTTATCACATTCCAGCAGCACACAGCTTAAGTAAGAACCATTCATTTGACGACAGCAGCATAGGACCAGATGTGAACGTCTCTGTCTTTTGATTTGAACTCTTTCCCAGATCCTTATCAATCTAATTTAGTCCTCATTGTCTAGGAGGAGGGGAAAGAGGAGGAGGAGGACAGAGAGGCTGTGAAACATCAGGCCATACACATGTTCATAGGCCAGCCTTTTCCCTGGGCTTCATTTTTGGTTACCTCTTACTTTGTGATTTGTGTGATAATAGGAGAAATTGTTCTATTAATATTCATCTGTGTTTTTGTTTAGTGTGAGTGTGCATTCCCTTACCCATTTTTCCTTCTATATAATAACACAGACACACCCTAGTGCTCAACACCATCAAAATGAATTCATAAGTTCAGCTCTCCCAAGGCTAGAGGGTGCTGGCCAAGTGCACCGAGCACAGCTCTCTCCAATATGCCTCAAAATAACCCAGACCAGCCGGCTTATGAAACGCACATACACAAACGTATACCGTGTGTGTTTAATTTCATACACACAGGCTGTACACCCCTCATGTGAGAGCGGAAATGTATTCAGAACCCATAAACACACAAAGAACCCCCCCCCCCCCCACACACACACACACACACACACACACACACACACTGACACACAGTTTTGTCACACACACAAACTCCCTCCTGAGAACATGTGTTTTCAATGAAGGCTGTAAGGCTGTGAGGCCTGCTCAGACTATATGAAGTCATGTATACTGCCAAACTTCCCTGCACATACTGCTTATATTAATGCCTCTGTATGGAGTGGGGAGATGTGGGTATTGTGTGTGCTTGTAGCATGTGTTTTTGCATATACTGTAAGCATACCGGAATCACTGTATGTGTGTGTGTGTGTGTGTGTGTGTGTGTGTGTGTGTGTGTGTGTGTGTGCGTGCTCTGTGCTCTGTCAGTGTTGTTGTGTGTGTATGTGGAGTGCTTTATTTCCCTCAGCCCTGTAAGTCCTACTCCAGAAGAGTAGGTTCAGCAGTCAACACCAGCTCTGCTCTGTGTTGCCCTGCTCCTATTAAAACTAACCCTTTGATCTGGCCTATACACAACCCACCACTGGGAGGGGGTTGTGTGTGTGGATGAACAGTGAGCACTGCCCCATGGGGGTTACAAACACACTTAATGCAATTATCCAGCAGCAGAGATGAGGGTGAGAGACAGGAGGCGCCGGGAAGGTGCCTGGCTGTGAAGCGTGTGTATTTTCTCTGGCAGCTAGTCCTGGCATTTCCACTGGCTCTGTGAAAGTCGCCTCACCCCCTAGTGTTCCCACTCTCTCATCTCCTAATTGGGGCTTCCCTGTGTGTGCGCATGTATTTTTGCTCCGAGTGCTGATATAACAAGCACCCCAAACCCTCAAGGTCCCCATTACCCCCTATGTCATTCTTAAAGCCTGGGAGTAAGAGGCTACTGTAGCTAACTACTCTATTAAAGCCTATGGCAGAAAGAGCTAGGCTAGCTAACTGAGTAGCCTCTAACCAGCCAGCCCTCTGGTCAGCGCTACATAATTCACTAAATGAGCATCACACGGGCTAGTGTCTGAGCTTCACAGCACACACCGATCACATATAGCACAGGGGCCAGTCACAGTAAGTGCATCAAGGTTTCGACTTGCTGCATCTCCTTGTATTCATGGTTTGGGGCAAGAGAAGACTTGGGATCCGAACTTGAGATGCTGAATTTACCAGCTCACTAGTTAGGATCCATCTTTTTGGACTGGGTGTATTAGTAATATGAGTGAAGACCTTTCAGGCAGTGTGTTAAACTGACCCCAGGACAGATTCCCAGAGCAGCAGCTTTGTAGTAAAGCCTAATAAACACACAGTACCTAATGAAGCATCTCAACTCATTTAGACTAATTAGGAACACATGCTGTCCTCTTGTAGACTCACAGTCCTCCTCTAGTACAGGAAATCTGTGATGAAAAACCATCCTACAGTAAACATCTTTCCTTTCTTTCATCACATCTTTTCTCTCGCTCTACTCCTCTCATTTCTCTCCTTCTCTCCTTCTCTCCTTCTCTCTCTCCCTTCCTCCTTATAATATTTGATTTAGTATTTTCTCCTTTTTCCTGTAAACCAGTATGTGTAGCTAACCCAAACACAGCCCTGTGTTTAGACTCTCCGTCTGAGACAGTCCACAGCTTGGGAAAAGCCCTGGCCAGACCAGGAAAACTGGCCAGACCAGGAAAACTGGCCAGACCAGGAAAACTGGCCAGACCAGGAAAACTGGGAAAACCAGGATACAATTTGGCACTTATGGAGCCTAAACGATTTCCTCCTCGTCTTCCTGGCCAGTCGCTCTGCTCCTAATGTTTTACTGGGAAAACCAAAAGGAACCACTTGGAACGCTCAAAATTGCATCCGGGAAAATGTTTATGTAACACACACACACACACACACACACTTTTTCTGTCAAATGAGTGATTATCCTTGTAACCTTGAACTCTAACAGTAAACAGTGTTCTCTTTTCTCAGTCATTAGTGGTCTTAGGGAGGCTACACTGTTGGTATGGCTGAGCTCTGTCACTAGTTTCCTATTTGGCAGGGGTAAGGTGAATACTCTGTTAAAGTAAATCCTATGCTGTAAAGTTGAGTCTCAAGTGACCCTAGAGAAAAGAGCAGACACATAATGTACACACACACAGCACGTACACATACACACACCAGCCCCCCCATCCTGACCCATTGATGTAAACACTGTGCCCCACTAATTATTTTATCGTCTCGTGCAAATTGACTTTAGTCGCCCTCTGGCATTTTAATGTTGTCGGCTGGGTAACATGAACCTCTTTTCCCCTCAGAAACTATGGCAGCCAAGGTATTTGAACTGAGATATTAGTTAGAAGCAGCAGAGAGTAGTCCAGGGATATGCTGTAGGAGTGGATGTAAATGAGGAAGGGATAAGTCATCAGGCAGTTCTGCTGCCGTTGACTCGTTTCCATCCAGAGCCTGGAAACAGTAGCAGAGTCCTGATAAAGTTACATTGCTCCTGTAAAATCAATGTTACGGAGTTACAAACCAGCCTTAAAGCAAGGAATGAACTAGGGGAAGAATCTAATGTCTGAAACATTAGGTTGTAAAGTATTTTAATAAGGCTGACAAACTAACGCTGATAAATTAGATGAGCTGATGGTGAGACATGTCTGGCTTTCCTTTTTCTCTCTGTTCTTCTCTTTCTAGTCTTTACTTGACTTCTCTCTGTTCTTCTCTTTCTAGTCTTTACTTGACTTCTCTCTGTTCTTCTCTTTCTAGTCTTTACTTGACTTCTCTCTGTTCTTCTCTTTCTAGTCTTTACTTGACTTCTCTCTGTTCTTCTCTTTCTAGTCTTTACTTGACTTCTCTCTATTCTTCTCTTTCTAGTCTTTACTTGACTTCTCTCTATTCTTCTCTTTCTAGTCGTTACTTGACTTCTCTCTATTCTTCTCTTTCTAGTCGTTACTTGACTTCTCTCTATTCTTCTCTTTCTAGTCTTTACTTGACTTCTCTCTATTCTTCTCTTTCTAGTCGTTACTTGACTTCTCTCTATTCTTCTCTTTGTAGTCGTTACTTGACTTCTCTCTATTCTTCTCTTTCTAGTCGTTACTTGACTTCTCTCTATTCTTCCCTTTCTAGTCGTTACTTGACTTCTCTCTATTCTTCTCTTTCTAGTCGTTACTTGACTTCTCTCTATTCTTCTCTTTCTAGTCGTTACTTGACTTCTCTCTATTCTTCTCTTTGTAGTCGTTACTTGACTTCTCTCTATTCTTCTCTTTCTAGTCGTTACTTGACTTCTCTCTATTCTTCCCTTTCTAGTCGTTACTTGACTTCTCTCTATTCTTCTCTTTCTAGTCGTTACTTGACTTCTCTCTATTCTTCTCTTTCTAGTCGTTACTTGACTTCTCTCTATTCTTCTCTTTCTAGTCGTTACTTGACTTCTCTCTATTCTTCTCTTTCTAGTCGTTACTTGACTTCTCTCTATTCTTCTCTTTCTAGTCGTTACTTGACTTCTCTCTATTCTTCTCTTTCTAGTCGTTACTTGACTTCTCTCTCAGTTGTGAATTTTTTGCCTGCTTTCTTTTTTTTTTTACTTTTGCAAAACCTCCTGGCCCTAGTTATCATTCAAATGATAGAAGGAAGCCTTTCAATATGGTGTCAGTCAGTAAGTCGGTCACCTCTCATAGTAGGAAATAGCCTCAACTGTAGAGCAGCTGTGTAACACTCGTCTGTTTTGTCCCGTGGCTGATTCATCTGTTCTAACTATTCCCAGGAGGAGAGAGGTGTTGGGTAACTTACTGTAACAGGGAGACATGGAGGAAGGGGAGTCGTGGGAATGTGGAGGAATGACTCGGCTTTTGTTTTCTTTAAACGGCTCGTTCGCACATCAGACTTCACAGGCAGGGGCACATTGGACTTCACAGGCAGGGGCACATTGGACTTCACAGGCAGGAGCACATCACAGACTTCACAGGCAGGGGCACATTGGACTTCACAGGCAGGGGCACATTGGACTTCACAGGCAGGGGCACATTGGACTTCACAGGCAGGAGCACATTGGACTTCACAGGCAGGAGCACATCACAGACTTCACAGGCAGGGGCACATTGGACTTCACAGGCAGGAGCACATCACAGACTTCACAGGCAGGGGCACATTGGACTTCACAGGCAGGAGCACATCACAGACTTCACAGGCAGGGGCACATTGGACTTCACAGGCAGGGGCACATTGGACTTCACAGGCAGGGGCACATTGGACTTCACAGGCAGGAGCACATCACAGACTTCACAGGCAGGAGCACATCACAGACTTCACAGGCAGGAGCACATCACAGACTTCACAGGCAGGAGCACATCACAGACTTCACAGGCAGGGGCACATCACAGACTTCACAGGCAGGGGCACATCACAGACTTCACAGGCAGGAGCACATCACAGACTTCACAGGCAGGGGCACATCACAGACTTCACAGGCAGGAGCACATCACAGGCAGGGGCACATCACAGACTTCACAGGCAGGAGCACATCACAGACTTCACAGGCAGGAGCACATCACAGACTTCACAGGCAGGGGCACATCACAGACTTCACAGGCAGGAGCACATCACAGACTTCACAGGCAGGGGCACATCACAGACTTCACAGGCAGGGGCACATCACAGACTTCACAGGCAGGAGCACATCACAGACTTCACAGGCAGGGGCACATCACAGACTTCACAGGCAGGAGCACATCACAGACTTCACAGGCAGGAGCACATCACAGACTTCACAGGCAGGGGCACATCACAGACTTCACAGGCAGGGGCACATCACAGACTTCACAGGCAGGAGCACATCACAGACTTCACAGGCAGGAGCACATCAGACTTCACAGGCAGGAGCAATTTGTCCTCTCTTTTTCTTTCTGTTCTTCCTCTCCTGGTTTTGAATCGTTTGGCAGCTGGGCCAGAGTTACAGTCCTGTTGCGTGCGTGTGTGTGCGTGTGTGTGCGTGCGTGCGTGCGCGTGTGTGTGTGTGTGTGTGTGTGTGTGTGTGTGTGTGTGTGTGTGTGTGTGTGTGTGTGTGTGTGTGTATATATATATACACACACACACACACACTTCACTTCTGTCTACACACTCTCTCTCCAGCCTTTGGACCTTGAAAATTCCCTAGAGTTAAAGCCTGGCCCCTCTCTTTTTTGTGGCGTCTATCTCTCTGCAGTCTTTCTCTCTCTCCATCAGACATCTGGAAACAGGCATGTTTGCAGTCGACAACCCCTGCACTTTGACTTGAGTATGTTATCTGGTAAAAGTGTGCATGTGTGTCAGAGTAGGCCTACCATTGTGTGTGTTTTTCTTGGTCTAGTTTGGCTCAGTTGGTAGAGCATAGTGCTTGCATCGCCAGGGTTGTGGGTTCGATTCCCACAAGGGACCAGTATGAAAATAATTGAAACGTATCCACTCACTACGATAAGTTGCTCTGGATAAGAGTATCTGCTAAATGACAAACATGTACATGTGTTTGTTCATGCATCTGTGTATGTGTTTACATATGTGTGTGTGCTTTCCTTCAAGGTATACTGAGGGGTCAATAGGTGATTTCTGATGTTGTCTGGTCTAAACACACATTTAGAAGCAGGGCAGACCAGAGCCCACTGGACATTTGGCAACCATTAACACACTTCCTCAGTCAGTTCCGGAGGCAGCTCTCTGAGGACCACAGAAAAGGGGAGGCATGTGTGTTGTTCTTTATCCCTATCCCTGAGTAGCTAGGCAGAATTTATAGATGGCAAATTTCCCTCATACACTTGCCAACACTCTTCAAAAACATATCATGTATCACCCTCACATATTCCCAAAGTATGTTCCATCAACTTAAGACTCACTCAGCTCCCCGGACCCAGTCACACTCAGCTCCCCGGGCCCAGTCACACTCAGCTCCCCGGACCCAGTCACACTCAGCTCCCCGGACCCAGTCACACTCAGCTCCCCGGACCCAGTCACACTCAGCTCCCCGGACCCAGTCACACTCAGCTCCCCGGACCCAGTCACACTCAGCTCCCCGGACCCAGTCACACTCAGCTCCCCGGACCCAGTCACACTCAGCTCCCCGGACCCAGTCACACTCAGCTCCCCGGGCCCAGTCACACTCAGCTCCCCGGACCCAGTCACACTCAGCTCCCCGGACCCAGTCACACTCAGCTCCCCGGACCCAGTCACACTCAGCTCCCCGGGCCCAGTCACACTCAACTCCCCGTACCCAGTCACACTAGGCTCCCCGGACCCAGTCACACTCAGCTCCCCGGACCCAGTCACACTCAGCTCCCCGGACCCAGTCACACTCAGCTCCCCGGGCCCAGTCACACTCAGCTCCCCGGACCCAGTCACACTCAGCTCCCCGGACCCAGTCACACTCAGCTCCCCGGACCCAGTCACACTCAGCTCCCCGGACCCAGTCACACTCAGCTCCCCGGACCCAGTCACACTCAGCTCCCCGGACCCAGCCACACTCAGCTCCCCGGACCCAGTCACACTCAGCTCCCCGGACCCAGTCACACTCAGCTCCCCGGGCCCAGTCACACTCAGCTCCCCGGACCCAGTCACACTCAGCTCCCCGGGCCCAGTCACACTCAGCTCCCCAGTCCCAGCCACCTGAGGGCCCTGGCCGCCCGGCAGGAAACGAAAGGATAATTTTGTCTGGGGCGAGATGAGTGGATGGAGGGAGAGAGGGAGTGATACTCCTAGGCGTGACACAAACACCCCAACAAGAGATGGAGGGAAGGAAAGGATGAAAGAGAGAGAGAAACAAATTGAGAAAGAATGAAAGAGCAGGATTAAGTGGGCGGCAGGTAGCTTAGTGGTTAGAACATTGAACCACTAACACAAAGGTTGTTGGTTCGAATCCCCGAGCCGACAAAGCTCTCTCAATGTGCCCTTGAGCAAGGCAATTAACCCTAATTGCTCCTGTAAGTCGCTCTGGATAAGAGTGTCTGCTAAATGACAAATCATTAAATGTAAGTGTTATTGCAAGACGTTCCAAAAGTGTGTGGGACGGAGTTGACTTAGAACCTGTTGGGGTGTGAGATAAATCTATTTTCACACTTTTGTCCGATTGGAATAAATAGTTTGTTTATACTATGTTCCTGCCGCAGTTAAAAAAAAGGTGACCAACCATGCCTGACTATCTGTCCAAATGACTGGCCCAATGTCCTCTCACCTTGTCTCCTGGCTTCCCTTCCCTCCTCCACCCCACTAGACTCTACAGTAGCTCTGTGAGCCTTTTTACACACAACTGGGTTAAACCTAGCAGATAGTGTATTGTTGGTGTTGAAGGGACCAGTGTTTCTGAGTGTGAATGCTTTGTCAGTCATGGTTAGTTTCAGGTGAGGTGCTGCCTGGTTGCATTTTTTGTTGAGGTGTGTGTTTGTGTGAGAAATCTAGGTGCTATCTGTCTATTGTGTGAAACACCTCTCTCTGCAGAGCGTTCGTCCCCGTGGCGAAGTGACTTGGTGTCGTTCAGAGACACACAGCAGGGAGAGCTGGGTAATCTGCCTCAACAGCCTGTCTACTGGTCTAATACTCGCACATCTGAGTGAGTGTGTATTTGTGGAAGGGCCAACCCTAACTGGCAAGCGCTGTGCCATTAAGACCAGGAATAATACACCAAAAACACACACAAAAACCAATGGGGAATGGGACCGAAATGACAATCGCAAAAATGCACACACACACACACACACACTTACATTTGTGAAAGGAGGAGGGGGTGGATGGATGGATGGATGGGTGGGTGGGTATCGTTGTGTTTGTGCAGTAAGTGACTCACACACATACAGTGCTGGCCGTGGGGGGTGAGAGTGGTGCTACCATTAGAGTGGTCATTAGAGCAGCAGTCTAGAGCAGCCCAAGGCCAAAGAGCCTCTGGCCTCAATAGACCTTTTACAAACACTGGCCTCTCTCTGTCTCCCTCTGTCCTCTCTTTATCTATGTCTCTAGTCTCCACCACACAGCTAGGCTGCAGGGACAGCGAGATTCACTTCATCACACAATGTACTGGGAGGTGGAGGTCTGCCCAACCAACAATAGCCCCCACCACATCAACTCCTCCTCTCACAACACACAAGTCTTTGGTGTGCGTGTGTGGGCGTATGTGTGTATGTGCGTGAGAGTGTTTGTGTGTTTTACCCTTGGCATGGATGGATGCCTCCTGGGTGTTCTGCTCTCTCACTATAACAACGAACACCAATTAACCCTTAGCCTTCACTCACACACACACAGTTTTCATCAGTTCACCTCTAGCCCTACTAGTTGTTAACAGGCTCCCACTCAGTCTTAAAGACCAGTAACGAACCCCACTCCTCTGTAGCGAAGTTTCAGCTTGTGCTTCCATACTGTGTTGTCTATTTTGTCAAATAACGAAGGTGTGTATTCAAGTGTTGTGCTGGGAAATTAGAGAAACACCCTCCCTTCCCTTCTGCTTTTTGTGTGGACAGATTGTTCACTCTGACCTTTTGGCTGTGTGCCTCCTGGCTGTCTCTACACTGTCACAGAATATTATCTCCATTACTGACTGTAGAGTAGAGCCATAAGAAGGTTCAGCTGGACACACACTGAAGATGACGATTTAGACTGACATACCGTCTTACACAATAGACTATTCTCTGTCTTCAGTGGATGACATATGGAGCAATGTAATGTACACACCCAGACGGTATCCCTAGCCGCGTCCTCAGAGCATGCGCAGACCAGCTGGCTGGAGTGTTTACGGACATATCCAATCTCTCCTTATCCCAGTCTGCTGTCCCCACTTGCTTCAAGATGTCTTCCATTGTTCAGGTTCCCAAGAAAGCAAAGGTAACTGAACAAAATGTCTATCGCTCTGTAGCACTCACTTCTGTCATCATGAAGTGCTTTGAGAGGCTAGATAAGGATCATATCACCTCTACCTTACCTGACACTCTAGACCCACTATGATTTGCTTACCGCCCTAATAGATCCACAGAGATGCAATCGCCATCGCACTGCACACTGCCCTATCCCATCTGGACAAGAGGAATAACTACGTCAGAATCCTGTGCATTGACTATAGCTCAGCCTTCAACACCATAGTACCCTCCAAGCTCATCATTAAGCTCGGGGCCCTGGGTCTGAACTCCGCCCTGTGCAACTGGGTCCTGGACATCCTGACGGGCCTCCCCCAGGTGGTGAAGGTAGGAAACAACAACACCTCTACACTGATCCTCAACACAGGGGCCCCACAGGGGTGCGTACTCAGCCCTCTCCTGTCCTCCCAGTTCACCCTTGACTGCATGGCCACACACGCCTCCAACTCAATCATTAAGTTTGCTGACGAAACAACAGTAGTAGGCCTGATTACCAACAATGACAAGACAGCCTACAGGGAGGAGATGAGGGCCCTGGCGTCAACAAAACGGAGGAGCTGATCGTGGATATCAGGAAACCGAGGGAGCACGCCCCTATCCACATCGTCGGGAACGCAGTGTAGAAGGTGACAATCTGAAATGGTCCACCCACACAGACAGAAGGTGCAATATTTTTATTTTATTTATTTAACCTTTATTTAAATAGGCAAGTCAGTTAAGAACAAATTCTTATTTACAATGACGGCCTACCCTGGCCAAACCCTAACCGGACGACGCTGGGCCAATTGTGCACCACCCTATGGGACTCCCAATCATGGCAGGTTGTGATACAGCTTGGAATCTAACCAGGGTCTGTAGTGACGCCTCTTGCACTGAGATGCAGTGCCTTCGACCGCTGCGCCACTCGGGAGACCAAATAGCACCTGTTCAACTTCAGGAGGCTGAAGAAATTCTGCTTGGCCCCTAAGAACCTTACAAACTTTTACAGATACGCCATTGGGGTGGCAGGGTAGCCTAGAGGCTAGAGCGTTAGACTAGTAACCGAAAGGTTGCAAGTTCATATCCCCGAGCTGACAAGGTACAAATCTGTCATTCTGCCCCTGAACAGGCAGTTAACCCGCTGTTCCAAGGCCGTCATTGAAAATAAGAATTTGTTCTTAACTGACTTGCTTAGTTAAATAAAGGTAAATTAAAATAAATTGAGCACATCCCTGCCCAACACATCACCAGGGGCACACTGCCGGCCCTCCATGACACCTACAGTGCCCGATGTCACAGGAAGGCAAAAAAGATAATCAAGGACATCAACCACCCGAGCCACTGCCTGTTCACCCCGCAATCATCCAGAAGGCGAGGTCAGTACAGGTGCATCAAAGCTGGGACCGAGAGACTGAAAAACAGCTTCTATCTCAAGGCCATCAGACTGTTAAATAGCCACCACTAGTCGGCTTCCACCCGGTAACTCAACCCTGCACCTAGAGGCTGTTGCCCTATATACTTAGACATGGAATCACTAGTCACTTTAATAATGTTTACATACTGCTTTACTCATCTCATATGTATATACTGTACAATATTGCTCATCCTAATATTTATATTCATTCCATTATTTCACTTTTAGATTAGTGTACATTGTTGTGAATTGTTAGATACTACTGCACTGTTGGAGCTAGGAACACAAGCATTTCGCTACACCTGCAATAACATCTGCTAAATATGTGTATGTGACCATTAAGATTACATTTACTATCTTGTGATTTTCAACTACTGAGAAGCAGAGCGAGGAGAAGAGAGGGGGATGGAGAGAGAGTGTAGCCGGTGTGACTTGACATTAGCGTGGGAGAGGGAAAGGGCGCAAAGCCATCAGAACTACAAGTGTACTGGACCATGTACACACACACACACAACCATACATACATACATACGTATGTACAGTACACACACACACCAAAGCCTTTGAGCTCCAACGCCCTGGACAGGAGCCCAGGACTCTTCCAGCTTCAGGTTTCACTCTCTCTGTGTGTGTGTGTGTGTGTGTGTGTGTGTGTGTGTGTGTGTGTGTGTGTGTGTGTGTGTGCAGCAGCTCAGGAATCCAGGTCTGTTTTCTCGTCACATCACTGTCATTAGTCTACTAATGAGGAGAGGATTTACTGCTGCATTAGGTAACTGTCCCTTCACACAGACACACACTAACATGTACTGTACGCACACAGTCCAAAGAAAGATATGACACTGGCTGCTTCCTCTCAACCTCATTCAGAGAGATGATTCATTCTAGAGTTCTTCTCCACTCCTTTTCTTTGTCCTCTTCCTCATCTCTCTTCTGTCACTGTCTATGAAAGACAGCTCACTGAAGCAAAGCTTAGCGTACTATCTTTCTCACCCGTTCACTGAGATATGTGGCTAACACCAGTCAATGACTCACCGCAATGCTGCCTTAGGTAGATCGCTCTAGCCTAGCGTAGCATCTCTCCCACCAGCTCATTGAGATGTGTGGCTGATGCTGGCTAATGTGGCTAACGCTAATCAGTGAGTCACAACAGTCTGCTGTAGCTAGTCAGTGTACTGTTGTGAGTCACAACAGTCTGCTGTAGCTAGTCAGTGTACTGGATCACTGACTGTGTAATTAGCATCATCATCAGCGCTAATACACTTATCAGCTGTGACATCCACCACCATCCCTGCACACATACATTATCTCACTCTCTTTCTCTCCATCTCATACACACTTTCTCTCTCTCTCTCTGTCTGTTTGTCTCTGTCTCTCATATACACACTCAAAACACATACACATATATTGACGCACACAGCAGACTGGGTGCATTCAACCCAATACTGAGAGTTCCTGGCTTGCTACGTGTACCACACACTGTAGGTCCTCTCCATTTCCCCTCTGGCCTATTTTTCCCCTCTGGCCTATTTTTCCCCTCTGGCCTCTTTTTTTCCCCTCTGGCCTCTTTTTCCCCTCTGGTCTCTTTTTCCCCTCTGGTCTCTTTTTCCCCTCTGGTCTCTTCTTCCCCTCTGGTCTCTTCTTCCCCTCTGGCCTCTCTTCTTCTCCTCTGGCCTCTCTTCTTCTCCTCTGGCCTCTCTTCTTCTCCTCTGGCCTCTCTTCTTCTCCTCTGGCCTCTCTTCTTCCCGTCTGGCCTCTCTTCTTCCCCTCTGGCCTTTCTTCTTCCCCTCTGGCCTCTCCTCTTCCCCTCTGGCCTCTCCTCTTCCCCTCTGGCCTCTTCTTCCCCTCTGGCCTCTCTTCTTCTCCTCTGGCCTCCTCTGGTCTCTCTTCTTCCTCTCTGGGCTCTCTTCTTCCCCTCTGGCCTCTCTTCTTCCCCTCTGGACTCTTCTTCCCCTCTGGACTCTTCTTCCCCTCTGGCCTCTAACCTTCTGGCCTCTTCTTCCCCTCTGGCCTCTTCTGCCCCTCTGGACTCTAACCCTCTGGCCTCTAACCCTCTGGCCTCTAACCCTCAGGTCTCTTCCCCTCTGCTCTAACCCTCTGGTCTCTTCTTCCCCTCTGTCCTCTAACCCTCTGTCCTCTAACCCTCTGTCCTCTAACCCTCTGTCCTCTAACCCTCTGTCCTCTAACCCTCTGTTCTCTAACCCTCTGGACTCTAACCCTCTGGCCTCTTCCCATATGCTCTCTGACTAGGAGGGTGGAGTTGCTATAACCAGAGACAGGTGTCCAAGACTGCGTCGTTAGACTGTTGTTCCCTTTATAGTGCACTACTTTATTCCCTTTATAGTGCACTACTTTATAACCTTTAAAGTGCACTACTTTATACCCTTCATAGTGCACTACTTCATACCCTTTATAGTGCACTACTTTATACCCTTTATAGTGCACTACTTTATAGCCTTTATAGTGCACTACTTGAATAGGATGTCATTTGGGATGCAGGACTGATATTAAGCCCTGGGTTTATGAGGGGATCATCAGGATCACAGCAGCTCTCTGACATGTTGACCAACACAGCCCACCACCACTGACTCCCATCACAGCTGCTCTCTGACATGTTGACCAACACAGCCCACCACCACTGACTCCCATCACAGCAGCTCTCTGACATGTTGACCAACACAGCCCACCACCACTGACTCCCATCACAGCAGCTCTCTGACATGTTGACCAACACAGCCCACCACCACTGACTCCCATCACAGCTGCTCTCTGACATGTTGACCAACACAGCCCACCACCACTGACTCCCATCACAGCAGCTCTCTGACATGTTGACCAACACAGCCCCCCACCACTGACTCCCATCACAGCAGCTCTCTGACATGTTGACCAACACAGCCCCCCACCACTGACTCCCATCACAGTTGCTCTCTGACATGTTGACCAACACAGCCCCCCACCACTGACTCCTATCACAGCAGCTCTCTGACATGTTGACCAACACAGCCCACCACCACTGACTCCCACACAGCAGCTCTCTGACATGTTGACCAACACAGCCCACCACCACTGACTCCCATCACAGCTGCTCTCTGACATGTTGACCAACACAGCCCACCACCACTGACTCCCATCACAGCAGCTCTCTGACATGTTGACCAACACAGCCCACCACCACTGACTCCCATCACAGCAGCTCTCTGACATGTTGACCAACACAGCCCACCACCACTGACTCCCATCACAGCAGCTCTCTGACATGTTGACCAACACAGCCCCCCACCACTGACTCCCATCACAGCAGCTCTCTGACATGTTTTTAAACACAGCCCCCCACCACTGACTCCCATCACAGCTGCTCTCTGACATGTTGACCAACACAGCCCCCCACCACTGACTCCCATCACAGCAGCTCTCTGACATGTTAATAAACACAGCCCCCCACCACTGACTCCCATCACAGCAGCTCTCTGACATGTTGACCAACACAGCCCACCACCACTGACTCCCACACAGCAGCTCTCTGACATGTTGACCAACACAGCCCACCACCACTGACTCCCACACAGCAGCTCTCTGACATGTTGACCAACACAGCCCACCACCACTGACTCCCATCACAGCAGCTCTCTGACATGTTGACCAACACAGCCCACCACCACTGACTCCCATCACAGCTGCTTTCTGACATGTTGACCAACACAGCCCACCACCACTGACTCCCACACAGCTGCTCTCTGACATGTTGACCAACACAGCCCACCACCACTGACTCCCATCACAGCTGCTTTCTGACATGTTGACCAACACAGCCCACCACCACTGACTCCCACACAGCAGCTCTCTGACATGTTGACCAACACAGCCCACCACCACTGACTCCCACACTAGATGACTGCACATGTCACCAGGTTAAAAGGACACAAAAATTATGCCTCTGTATGTACAGTTGAAGTCGGACGTTTACATACACCTTAGCCAAATACAATTAAAATGAGTTTTTCACAATTCCTCACATTTAACCCAAGTAAAAATGCCCTGTTTTAGGTCAGGATCACCACTTTATTTTAAGAATGTGAAATGTCAGAATAATAGTAGAGTGATTTATTTCAGCTTTTATTTCTTTCATCACATTCCCAGTGGGTCAGGAGTTAACATACACTCAATTAGTATTTGATAGCCTTGCCTTGAAATTGTTTAACTTGGGTCAAATGTTTTGGGTAGCCTTCCACAAGCTTCCCACAAGAAGTTGGGGGAATGTTGGCCCATTCCTCCTGACAGAGCTGGTGTAACTGAGTCAGGTTTGTAGGCCTCCTTGCTCGCATTCGCTTTTTCAGTTCTGCCCACATATTTTCTATGGGATTGAGGTCAGGGCTTTGTGATGGCCACTGCAATACCTTGACTTTGTTGTCCTTAAGCCATTTTGCCATAACTTTGGAAGTATGCTCGGGGTCGTTGTCCATTTGGAAGACCCATTCGCGACCAAGCTTTAACTTGCTGACGGATGTCTTGATATGTTGCTTCAATATATCCACATCATTTTCCATCCTCATGATTCCATCTATTTTGTGAAGTGCACCAGTCCCTCCTGCAGCAAAGCACCCCCACAACATGATGCTGCCACCCCTGTGCTTCACTGTTGGAATGGTGTTCTTCAGCTTGCAAGCCTCCCCCTTTTTCCTCCAAACATAACGATGGTCATTACGGCCAAACAGTTCTATTTTTGTTTCGTCAGACCAGAGGACATTTCTCCAAAAAAGTATGGTTTTTGTTCCCATGTGCAGTTGCAAACCGTAGTCAGGCTTTTTTATGGCGGATTTGGAGCAGTGGCTTCATCCTTGCTGAGCGGCCTGTTAGGTTATGCCGATATAGGACTCATTTTACTGTGGATATAGATACTTTTGTAGCTGTTACCTCCAGCATCTTCACAAGGTCCTATGCTGTTGTTCTGGGATTGATTTGCACTTTTTGCACCAAAGTACGTTCATCTCTAGGAGACAGAACGCGTATCCTTCCTTAGCGGTATGATGGCTGCGTGGTCCCATGGTGTTTATACTTGCGTACCATTGTTTATACACATGAACGTGGTACCTTCAGGTGTTTGGAAATTGCTCCCAAGGATGAACCACATTTTTTTTTCTGAGATCTGGGCTGATTTCTTTTGATTTTCCCATGATGTCAAGCAAAGAGGCACTGAGTGTGAAGGTAGACCTTGAAATACTACCACAGGTACACCTCCAATTGACTCAAATGATGTCAATTAGCCTATCAGAAGCTTCTGAAGCATGACATCATTTTCTGGAATTTTCCAAGCTGTTTAAAGGCACAGTCAACTTAGCGTATTCTGACCCACTGGAATTATGATACAGTGAATTATAGGTGAAATGATCTGTCTGTAAACAATTGTTGGAACAATGACTTGTCTTGCACAAAGTAGATGTCCTAACCGAAATTTGTGGAGTGGTTGATTTTTTTTTTTTTTAATGACTCTTAAGTGTATGTTAACTTCCGACTTCAACTGTATATGGGTGTGCGTTCGTGCCTCTGTGTTTGTGTGTGTGTTACAGTTAAGCCAGATCGTCTCTTTACAAGGCGAGGCCATTACATAATTGTGGAGGACCAATTAGATCACATTCTGTGAGAGCTCCTGCTAAAGTCATATTAATTAATTATTGGTCCCTGGAGGTTGCTGTGGTGAGGTTATCGCCCTGGCGTGTCCGGCTGTAGTCACGGTAACCCAGTCTGCCCATCTGTCGTGTCTGTCTGCCACCGAGGGAGAAAGCGGGAGACAGACTGAAAGGGAATTCCCCTCTTGTATGAGCTGCCATATTGCTATAGCGGAGCTTTGATGTAGCGAGGAGTGAGCTACAGTACTGCTGGCTAGCATCTCAATTACTGTGTGTGTATTCTCTGTGGTGATTCATTCCACAACTATCCAGTGGTCATAAGTAGATGATACTTACTGTGGAGGATACTTCCTGTAGAGGATACCTCCTGTAAATCAAATCAAATGTATTTGTCACATACACATGGTTAGCAGATGTTAATGCGAGTGTAGCGAGATGCTTGTGCTTCTAGTTCCGACCATGCAGTAATATCTAACAAGTAATATAACCTAACAATTTCACAACTACCTTATACACACAAGTGTAAAGGAACGAATACGAATATGTACGTAGAAATATATGAATGAGTGATGCCCGAACGGCATAGGCAAGAGGCAGTAGATGGTATAGAGTACAGTATATACATATGAGATGTGTAATGTAGGGTATGAAAACATTATATACAATGGCATTGTTTAAAGTGGCTAGTGATACATTTAATTACATCAAGACGGCAAGATGCAGTAGATGGTATAGCGTACAGTATATACATATGAGATGAGTAATGTAGGTTATGTAAGCATTATATAAAGTGGCTAGTGATAAATTGATTACATAAATGTTTCCATTATTAAAGTGGCTAGAGTTGAGTCAGTATGTTGGCAGCAGCCAGCCTGATGGCCTTGAGATAGAAGCTGTTTTTCAGTCTCTCGGTCCCTGCTTTGATGCACCTGTACTGACCTCGCCTTCTGGATGATGGCGGGGTGAACAGGCAGTGGATCGGGTGGTTGTTGTCCTTGATGATATTTTTGGCCTTCCTGTGACATCAGGTGGTGTAGGTGTCCTGGAGGGCAGGTAGTTTGCCCCCGGTAATGCATTGTGCAGACCTCATTACCCTCTGGAGAGCCTTACGGTTATGGGCGGAGCAGTTGCCGTACCAGGCGGTGAGACAGCCCGACAGGATGCTCTCGATTGTGCATCTGTAAAAGTTTGTGAGTGTATTTGGTGACAAGCTGAATTTCTTCAGCCTCCTGAGGTTGAAGAGGCGCTTCTGCGCCTTCTTCACGATGCTGTCTGTGTGGGTGGAACAATTCAGTTTGTCTGTGATGTGTACGCCGAGGAACTTAAAACTTTCCACCTTCTCCACTACTGTCCCGTCAATGTAGATAGGGGGCTGCTCCCTCTGCTGTTTCCTGAAGTCCACGATCATCTCCTTTGTTTTGTTGACATTGAGTGTGAGGTAATTTTCCTAACACCACACTCCTAGGGCCCTCACCTCCTCCCTGTAGGCCGTCTCGTCGTTGTTGGTAATCAAGCCTACCACTGTAGTGTCGTCTGCAAACTTGTTAATTGAGTTGGAGGCGTGCATGGCCACGCAGTCGTGGGTGATTAGGGAGTACAGGAGAGGGCTGAGAACGCACCCTTGTGGGGACCCAGTGTTGAGGATCAGCGGGATGGAGATGTTGTTACCTACCCTCACCACCTGGGGGCTGCCCGTCAGGAAGTCCAGGACCCAGTTGCACAGGGTGGGGAGCTTAATGATGAGTTTGGAGGGTACTATGGTGTTAAATGCTGAGCTGTAATCAATGAACAGCATTCCTCTTGTCCAGATGGGGTGTGCAGTGTGATGGCGATTGCGTCGTCTGTGGACCTATTGGGGCGGTAAGCAAATTGGAGTGAGTCTAGGGTGTCAGGTAGGGTGGAGGTGATATGATCCTTAACTAGTCTCTCAAAACACTTCATGATGACGAAAGTGAGTGCTACAGGGCGGTAGTCATTTAGCTCAGTTACCTTTGCTTTCTTTTTAACAGGAACAATGATGGCCCTCTTGAAACATGTGGGGACAGCAAACTGGGATAAGGATTGATTGAATATGTCTGTAAACACACCAGCCAGCTGGTCTGCGCGGCTGGGGATGGCCATCTGGGCCTGCAGCCTTGCGAGGGTTAACACGTTTAAACGTTTTACTCACATTGGCTACAGTGAAGGAGAGCTCGCAGATTTTGGTAGCGCGCCGTGTCAGTGGCACTGTATTGTCCTCAAAGCGAGCAAAAAAGTTGTTTAGTCTGTCTGGGAGCAAGGCATCGTGATCCGCGACGGGGCTGGTTTTTCTTTCGTAGTTTGTGATTGACTGTAGACCCTGCCATATACCTCTCGTGTCTGAGCCGTTGAATTGCGACTCCACTTTATCTCTATACTGACGCTTAGTTTGTTGTTTGATTGCCTTGCGGAGAAAATAGCTACACTGTTTGTATTTGGTCATGTTTCCGGTCACCTTGCCCTGATTAGAGGATACTTCCTGTGGAGGATACTTCCTGTGGAGGATAAGTCCTGTAGAGGATACCTCCTGTAGAGGATACCTCCTGTAGAGGATACCTCCTGTAGAGGATATATGTCTCTACTGGTGCCACTGAATCCTGCTACCACAGATTAGAGAGTAGCTCCCTAGTACTGTCTTCTAAACATCTTACCGGCCCACACACTCTGTCTCATAATCAGCTGATGATGCACTATGGTACACCTAGGGCCCCGGCTCATGTCCACCAGGCTTGTGTGTGTGTTTTGTTGGAACGTGTACTTGTTTGTGCCCATGTGCTTATATATGTTTCTCCCATCCATATCAACCATGATCGATCAAAACAGATAAGACTGTGGTCACCACGCTCTACATTGTTTTCAGATGGAAATTCTAAGTGGCTGCACCATCAGAATCAAGTGAGTCCTTGGGTCTTTTAAGTGTCACAAAAAGGTTCAAATTAGAGACTGGTCTTTGAAGCCTGAGTGTGTGGGATATTCTTTAACCCTATGTAGTCTGGGACTGTGTCGTTCCTGCTTAACAAAGGTGTGCTCGCATCACAGGTCAACTGGTGCACATGTTCTGGAGAAGGAAAAAATGATCTAGGCTCCTACTTCAGTGAGTTAGGAGCTAGGGGTCATAATGGAACCAGAACCACATAGTATCAGGAAGGTAGGAACTATGGGAAGGGGCTATAGGCTGGAATGGAACCAGACACATGCATCAGTGAGTTAGTTAGCCAGCCAGCCAGTTAGCCACCTAGTCAGTCAACCAGTCAGTCAGTGAGTACAGTTCTTCCAGTAGTGAGAGTTGGCATATGGAGCCTATCTTTGCAGGGCTGTTGTGACGCCACTCTCTGACCTCCAGATTGAAGGGATCTGTGCACCGCCACAGGCACACTGCTGCGCCGCTGCTGCTTGCAGTGTGGGCCGTGTCACTTAGCATTGTGTTCAGATCACTATTCAATAGAGAAGAGTGGAGAGGTGATGCTGAGTGGAGGGAAAAGAGGAGAGGAAAGGGGAGAGAGGAGAGGTGATTGAGAGTGGAGAGGAAAGGGGAGAGGAGAGGTGATGCAGAGTGGAGAGGAAAGGGGAGAGGAGAGGTGATGCAGAGTGGAGGGAAAAGAGGAGAGGAAAGGGGGAGAGGAGAGGTGATGCAGAGTGGAGAGGAAAGGGGAGAGGAGAGGTGATGCAGAGTGGAGAGGAAAGGGGAGAGGAGAGGTGATGCAGAGTGGAGGGAAAAGAGGAGAGGAAAGGGGGAGAGGAGAGGTGATGCTGAGTGGAGGGAAAAGAGGAGCGGAAAGGGGAGGGGAGAGGTGATGCAGAGTGGACGGAAAGGGGGAGTGGAGAGGAGAGGTGATGGAGAGAAGGGAAAAGAGGAGAGGAAAGGGGGAGAGGAGAGGTGATGCTGAGTGGAGGGAAAAGAGGAGAGGAAAGGGGAGGGGGGAGGTGATGTAGAGTGGAGGGAAAGGGGGAGTGGAGAGGAGAGGTGATGGAGAGAAGGGAAAAGATGAGAGGAAAGGTGAGGGGAGAGGTGATGCAGAGTGGAGGGAAAGGGGGAGTGGAGAGGAGAGGTGATGGAGAGAAGGGAAAAGAGGAGAGGAAAGGGGAGAGGAGATGTGATGCAGAGTGGAGGGAAAAGAGAGGAGGAAAGGGGAGGGGAGAGGTGATGCTGAGTGGAGGGAAAAGAGGAGAGGAAAGGGGAGGGGAGAGGTGATGCAGAGTGGAGGGAAAGGGGGAGTGGAGAGGTGATGGAGAGAAGGGAAATAGGAAAGGAAAGGGGAGAGGAGAGGTGATGCAGAGTGGAGGGAAAGGTGGAGAGGAGAGGTGATGGAGAGAAGGGAAAAGAGGAAAGGAAAGGTGGAGAGGAGAGGTGATGCAGAGTGGAGGGAAAAGAGGAGAGGAAAGGGGGAGAGGTGATGCAGAGTGGAGGGAAAAGGGGAGAGGTGATGCAGAGTGGAGGGAAAAGAGGAGAGGAAAGGGGGAGAGGTGATGCAGAGTGGAGGGAAAGAGGAGAGGAAAGGGGGAGAGGTGATGCAGAGTGGAGGGAAAGAGGAGAGGAAAGGGGGAGAGGTGATGCAGAGTGGGGGGAAAAGAGGAGAGGAAAGGGGAGAGGAGAGGTGATGCTGAGTGGAGGGAAAATAAGAGAGGAAAGGGGAAAGGGGAGAGGAGATGTGATGCAGAGTGGAGGGAAAAGAGGAGAGGAAAGGGGAGAGGTGATGCAGAGTGGAGGGAAAAGAGGAGAGGAAAGGGGAGAGGTGATGCAGAGTGGGGGGAAAGAGGAGAGGAAAGGTGATGCAGAGTGGAGGGAAAAGAGGAGAGGAAAGGGGGAGAGGTGATGCAGAGTGGAGGGAAAAGAGGAGAGGAAAGGGGGAGAGGTGATGCAGAGTGGAGGGGAAAGAGGAGAGGAGAGGTGATGCTGAGTGGAGGGAAATAGGAGAGGAAAGGGGATGCTGAGTGGAGGGAAAAGAGGAGAGGAAAGGGGAGGGGAGAGATGATGCTGAGTGGATGGAAAAGAGGAGAGGAAAGGGGGAGAGGAGAGGTGATGCAGAGTGGAGGGAAAAGAGGAGAGGGGAGGGGAGAGGTGATGCTGAGTGGAGGGAAAATAGGAGAGGAAAGGGGGAGAGGAGAGGTGATGCAGAGTGGAGGGAAAAGAGGAGAGGAAAGGGGGAGAGGAGAGGTGATGGAGAGTGGGGGGAAAAGAGGAGAGGAAAGGGGAGAGGTGATGCAGAGTGGGGGGAAAAGAGGAGAGGAAAGGGGAGAGGTGATGCAGAGTGGAGGGAAAAGAAGAGAGGAAAGGGGAGAGGTGATGCAGAGTGGAGGGAAAGGGGGAGTGGAGAGGTGATGGAGAGAAGGGAAAAGAGGAAAGGAAAGGGGAGGGGAGAGGTGATGCAGAGTGGAGGGAAAGGGGGAGTGGAGAGGTGATGGAGAGAAGGGAAAAGAGGAAAGGAAAGGGGAGGGGAGAGGTGATGCAGAGTGGAGGGAAAAGAAGAGAGGAAAGGGGAGAGGTGATGCAGAGTGGAGGGAAAAGAGGAGAGGAAAGGGGAGAGATGATGCAGAGTGGGGGGAAAAGAGGAAAGGAAATGGGAGAGGTGATGCAGAGTGGAGGGAAAAGAGGAGAGGAAAGGGGAGAGGTGATGCAGAGTGGGGGGAAAAGAGGAGAGGAAAGGGGAGAGGAGAGGTGATGCAGAGTGGAGGGAAAAGAGGAGAGGAAAGGGGAGAGGTGATGCAGAGTGGGGGGAAAGAGGGGAGGAAAGGGGAGAGGAGAGGTGATGCAGAGTGGAGGGAAAAGAGGAGAGGAAAGGGGGAGAGGAGAGGTGATGCAGAGTGGAGGGAAAAGAGGAGAGGAAAGGGGGAGAGGAGAGGTGATGCAGAGTGGAGGGGAAAGAGGAGAGGAAAGGGGAGAGGAGAGGTGATGCAGAGTGGAGGGAAAGGGGGAGTGGAGAGGTGATGCTGAGTGGAGGGAAAAGAGGAGAGGAAAGGGAGAGGAGAGGTGATGGATAGTGGAGGGAAAAGAGGAGAGGAAAGGGGGAGAGGAGAGGTGATGCAGAGTGGAGGGAAAAGAGGAGAGGAAAGGGAGAGGAAAGGGGATGCTGAGTGGAGGGAAAGAGGAGAGGAAAGGGGAGGGGAGAGGTGATGGAGAGTGGAGGGAAAAGAGGAGAGGAAAGGGGAGAGGTGATGGAGAGTGGAGGGAAACGGGGAGAGAAGATATATTCATCCCTGTGTGTTAAGGACAGGGTATTGGGGCCGGCGGGGGATTTTGTTTGTGCCAATAGGATGCATGTGTATGTTTTTTAGGTGAAATATGTTTTTTAGGTGAAATATGTGGTCAAACATGGATTTCAGGCTAATATCATCTGGTGGTGACTTGGTTAAAAATGTGAAATGATAGGTGCTGTGGTGTGGTACTGAGCTGGAAAACTGTGCTGTGCTGGGAAGCTGTGCTGTGCTGGGAAGCTGTGCCTGGTGGTGCTGTGTTCTGAGCCTGTCCTGTCTTACTGTGTGACTGATAGCAAACATATGGCTGTGTTTAGTAAGCCTAATGAGATCAGAACCAACCAGAGGATCAAGCCTTTTAATGGCAAAACCACATTCTGATTCCTATTGAAGAGCCAGGATTTGGGTTTAGGGAGGGAGGGAGAGGGAGAAGATTTGAGGGATGGAGAGAATGAGGGAGGATGGGAGGGAGAGAATGAGGGTGGATCCCAGTTCTTGCTCTACCCTACTGAGCTGTTTGTCCTGCATGAAGTCATTCCCACCAGTCTTTTTCTCGCTCTCTCTTTTTTCTCATCCTTCCCTCCTGTGTGTGCTGCCGTCCTCACCTCTCCTGACATCTCTGCCTCATCACCAGCTATGTGAAGTGACAGTCCACATCCTGGGGTGGCTAGCAGGGGCTGGTATAGCACTGCAAAAGAGCAGCACGACAGACAGACAGACAGACAGACACTGACAGACCTTGACAGACTGACCTTGACAGACTGACAGACCTTGACAGACCCAGACAGACTGACAGACCTTGACAGACCTTGACAGACCTTGACAGACCTTGACAGACCTTGACAGACTGACAGACCTTGACAGACCCAGACAGACTGACAGACCTTGACAGACCCAGACAGACTGACAGACCTTGACAGACCCAGACAGACTGACAGACTTTGACAGACCCAGACAGACAGACCTTGACAGACCCAGACAAACAGACCTTGACAGACCTTGACAGACCCAGACAGACAGACCTTGACAGACCCAGACAGACAGACCTTGACAGACCTTGACAGACAGACAGACAGACAGACTCACTCACTCACTCACTCACTCACCTCTTTGTACACACCGCGGGCCATTCCCCCTCCCTTCTCCCCAGTCTTAATTCCTAAACGTATTTGCTCCAGTTGCTGCTGGGCGCTGCAGGGCTGGCTGTGGGGAGGGCCCTTCACACACTACTGCCCCGGACCCACTACACACACTCATGTACTCACACACACCACACAAACACACACACACAGGGCAATAACCAGACGGAGAGGGAGACAGGGCCAAGTGCACTGCTTATCTGTACAGGAGGGTTCAGTGAACTGGACAGCCAGGGAGGGCACCTCAGCCTGGTACTACCCAGCACTGCCCAGTCAAGTGAGCCAATGCCCCCCTTCCACTGACACGTATGGAGGTGGCAAAGGTGGCAGGGGAATAGTCAGCAGGGGCTAAGGGGCTACTCTGTTCCCATGACTGTCTCCTCTGGGATGAAGAGGAGTGTGAGGCGCTAGAGAAAGGGAGATTGGTATGTCTAAATTCATGCTCTACCCCTTTGAAATTTTTATATATTTTTCTCCATCTCCCTCTTTCCTCCCTGTCTCTCGCTGTCTCCCTATTCCCTCCGTCTCTCGCTGTCTATCTCTTTCCTCTGTCTCTATCTCTCTCTCTCTCTCTCTCTCTCTCATGCTCTCTCCTCACTCTCTCCTCCCTTTCTCTCTCTCTCTCCTCCCTATCTCGCTCTCTCCTCCCTATCTCGCTCTCTCTCTCACTATGTCTCTCTCTCACACACACACGCACTCTGTCACTGGCCTCAGACCAGAGTAGTACACTCTACTTCACCCAACCTGTTTAAGAGGCTGTAAAACTAATTGCTAGGAAAACAGGTCGTCCCATGAGACTCAAACAAGGATTATAATTTCCTCAAACATGCAAAAAGATGTCCACAATCATCAACCATGCTCCCATGAGACACTCTCTCTTTCCTGAGTTATTTTTAAGTGCTACACTTTTTAAGTGCTCTCATATGAATATCAAGACATTTTCTCACTCAAGTAGCTCCATTACTTTTTACTCCCAAAGTTATTTTACAAGTTTGTTTGTTTCAGTTAAGCAAGCGTGGAGGAAAATTTGTCCTAAATATCACACCGAAATCTCCTGTTGCCCTGCCTTTGCCCTTGTGGAAGCAGAGAAGAAGAAATAGAGGACGGAGAGAGATGAAAAGGTCTGGGGATCTCGTGAAAATCTAAAATAAATCTCCCGGAGCAGAGAGGTTAACCCCTTCAGCCAGCGGAGGCCTTGAAGTGGAGCGGCCATATTGTTAATTGTCGACGATGGGCTTAGGGAAAGGTGGTAACAATTTAACCCCAGCACTGGGCTGCTGGGTGCTGCTCCATACCTGGCCTCGCCTATCAGGTGTTTGCAGATGTTGTTGGAGTCTCGATGGGGGAAAGGACACGAAAACCTTGCAGATGAGAGGCCGACTTAACCACCCGATAATGCGTTTGCTCAGCCGATTGCTCTCTAATTGGCAGGGGGGCGGAAAACAGAAGCTCAGCGACTGGACAGCTGGAGCGGTTACCGCGGCCATTTTTGAACGTATGCTCACAGACAGAAGCTCGCAATTATACTCCAGCTCTCCTTCCCGCGGTGGGGATGACGTCACGACTGCTTTTCCTCTCCCGGATACGGAGCTGTCTCTATGGTTACAGATAAGACACCATAATCCACTCAGTCCTTGGCGACAGGTTTCAGCAGTGTTTAGAAGGTTTGTCAAGTAACTTAATCTGGAGCCATTTTCATGGTGTGCCCACTTTGTGTGCTTTGTACTACTGTATGTAAATATCCCATCCGTGTGACCAGTCACTCCTCAGCCTGGTCTATCATTGCATGGAAGCCCCTTAAAAACCAAACTTGGCAGTTAGAAAAACACAAAAACATAAAAAATGTCACTTTTGATCTAAGCTTTGTGTATAGTTCTGACTGCAGTGGTGGCGTCTGTATTTGTCAGCTCAGCTGCTGTGTGACGGGGTTGATGCCCCTAAATGTCACCTCCGCTTTGGGCTGCTGCTCTCCAGGTGAAACATTAGCCCATCACAGACAGGCAGACACAACACACTGGCAGGGCTGGCTGGTGCTGAGAAAGCACTTTGAACTGGTTGACTCCCTACACACACGCAGCACGCACGCACGCAGCACGCACGTATGTACGTTTGTCAGGCTTCCTACCTCTGATCATTTTAGGCAGATTCAAATCTGACCAGGTTCTTTTCAAGTTGTGGTGTTTGCGACCTAGCCTGATTCAACATAAAATATCAGCAAGGAACATTTTGATGAAGTGTAAAACCGGTAGCTGTTTGAGACATGTATAGCCACATAGGAGTGTGTAGCCTATGTTTCATATTGAGTGTGTTGACAGTTGACATTTAGAGGTGAGAACTGGTGCACTCAGACCCTCGCCTGACTGCTGCCCCGTTCCAGCCGTCAGTCCCAATACCCTGGCTAGCTGAGACGACAGAGCTGTGTGGCCATGTTGCTCCTCTTTCTCCATCTCTGAAGGCTCATTTAGCCAGCTCATTCTGACAACTCCTTGTTGGTGTGGGTGTTGACCACTGGCTTGGTCCCTTATTACCGGCCGGCCATGCCGAGAATTTGACATCCCAAATGGCACACTAGTCCCAATTTACGGCACTATTTTTGATAGGCTCTTGTCAAAAGTAGTGCACTATATAGGGAATAGGGTGCCATTTGGGACGCACCCATGTCTGTCAGAGCTCTCACCCATGGAAGGGTCTGGTGTGGGCCCTGCTGTCTCGTATCCCCAGACCGGAGCTGTGCTGAAGGACAAAGAGCACACCGGAGCGCGACAGAGACCCCTACAGTGTTGGAGGAACACTGTTGATCCTAAAACAACCCCTCGTCTGGGTCAACACACGCACTCACGGCTGGCTGGAGGTTATTGAAGCTGTTTGACAGGAAGCTTTGTATCACCTCTATATTATGGTAGAAGTCTTATTGCAACAGCGTTGAACATGCGTCCAGTATGTGGAGCCGACTCAAAGCATTGTTCAGTACTAGCTGTGACTAGGTCATGAAGTACTGAAGTTTACAGCCTGCTACAGTTAGAACACTACAGACCCAATACATCTACCTCCACGTGCGTTGAGCCCCTGAAAGCTGTCAAACCATCTCTTTTCCTCTGTCCTTCCCTGCTCTCTCTAGGACACACACATGCACACGCACACACCTTTTGCTCTTGTCCCTCTGTCCACATGGTCTGTGAGTGCAGCATCACTGATCTGTGAAGGCAAGAGGACGTTGCAGCATTCCTTCTCTCTCTCCTTTCCTCTTTCATTGTTTTCCTCTTCTGTTGTTTCTCTCTCCCTCATCCTCTGTCTCTCCTCCCTCTCTCTCTCTCTCCTCCCTCTCTCTCTCCTCTCTCTCTCCTCTCTCTCTCCTCTCTCTCTCCTCTCTCTCTCCTCTCTCTCCCTCTCCTTCCTCTCCTCCCTCTATCTCTCTCCTATCTCTCTCTCTCCTCTCTCTCTCTCTCTCCTCCATCTCTCACTCCTCCCTGTCTCTCTCTCCTCCCTGTCTCTCTCTCCTCCCTGTCTCTCTCTCTCCTCCTCCCTCTCTCTCCCCTCCTCCCTCTCTCTCTCCTCCCTCTCTCCTCCTCCCTCTCTCTCCTCCCTCTCTCTCTCCTCCCTGTCTCTCTCCTCCCTGTCTCTCTCTCCTTCCTCTCTCTCTCCCCTCTCTCTCTCCTCCCACTCTCTCTCTCCTCTCTCTCTCTTCTCTCTCCTCCCTCTCTCACTCCTCCCTCTCACTCCTCCCTCTCTCTCTCTCCTCCCTCTCTCTCTCTCCTCCCTCTCTCTCTCCTCCCTCTCTCTCTCTCCTCCCTCTCTCTCACTCTCTCCTCCCACTCTCTCGCTCTCCTCCCTCTCTCCTCTCTCTCTCTCTCTCTCTCTCTCTCTCTCTCTCTCCTCTCTCTCTCCTCTCTCTCTCTCTCCTCTCTCTCTCTCCTCCCTCTCTCTCTCCTCCCTCTCTCTCTCCTCCCTGTCTCTCTCTCCTCCCTCTCTCTCTCTCTCCTCCCACTCTCTCTCCTCCCTATCTCTCTCCTCCCTCCCTCCTCTCTCTCTCTCCTCTCTCTCTCTCCTCTCTCTCTCCTCTCTCTCTCTCTCTCCTCTCTCTCTCTCCTCTCTCTCTCCCCTCTCTCTCTCCTCTCTCTCCTCCCTCTCTCTCTCCTCTCTCTCTCCCCTCCCTATCTCTCTCTCTCTCTCTCTCTCTCTCTCTCTCTCTCTCTCTCTCCTCCCTCTCTCTCTCTCCTCCCTCTTTCCTCCCCTCTCTCCTCCCTCTCTCTCTCTCCTCCCTCTCTCTCTCCCCTCTCCTCCTTCTCCCCTGTCCCCAGTGGGGGTGTTGTTTGTAGAGCATTATAATTTATAACTCAACAGAGTGGATTTAATTTCAGCAGCACTGGACTCGCCAGCAGGGCGCCAGCCTGCAATCAGGAGAATCAGCAGCTAGCGGCCTCGAGCCCCCGCTGAATGGAAAGTATTATCACCAGCCACAAACGGACACTGTTTCTCCTCAGACAACTCCCTCGATGCTCCCCACCAGCGCCTCAGCGCCTCCCCGGCTTCTCTTTCATTCAGCTAGCTATTCCTGTCCTCCCCTAATCCTCCTCTTCTCTCTCTTTCTCTCTCTCTCTGTCATTGTAGTTGCTCTCTCTGTGTTTATGCTATCATGTTGTATTTTAAAGAGCTGTTATAAATGCTTATAGCATGTGTTCCAATGCTTATAACCACCTGTGTAATATTTATGGAGACATATAGTAGGCACTGTAAGTACACCCTATATGTCCATTTTAAACTGGTGACTCATATAAAGTGTAAGCAGTCGAATCTGTGGTTCTCTTCATGTTGACCAGTAGAACTAAATACATGTCGTTTTGCTCTATGGCCCCCTGAGAGTTCTAAAGCAAAAAACTATAGGACATAGTCCTCCTCTCATCCGCCAACACTGTGTTCTGCCCCCTATCCTCCCTTCCTCCTCTATCCTGAGGAGTAATTCTCCATGGCCTGTCTAACAGTTGCAAAAATCTTTCGCTCATAAATCTCAATCTCTGTGACACGTGCCAGACAAAGGAACCTCCTGCACACTGCGGGAGGGATAGAAATGAGGATAGGGGGCAGAGGGAGAGAGAGAGAAAGAAAGAGAAAAAGAAAGAAAGAAATAGGGATGTTTCTGTCTCTTGCAGGTAGGCTTGGCACTATGAGTAATGTTATTGAAACACCAGGGTCAAAGCTGAAAGAGTTTTAGACATGCTGCTCCTGAAGTGAACATTTTACGTAATGAAATGATATGAGCACATAAATGTATCATGAATTAGTTGTTTGACTTTTGTGGTTGCGTTCATGTGTAATATTGTGTGTGTTGCTGTTTCAGTATACTACCTACACACAGTATTTTTCTTTCCAAAGCAAAGCGATCATATTCGTAAATGGAAGGCGAGCCTCCATCTTTCTCCGTTTAGCAAAATGAATACCCTGGATTTCCAACTCGCCTTTTGTTAACCTCAGTAATGACAAACTGAAATGCTTTAGAGACTGAAGAATAACACACATGGAACAACAACAAAAAAGGAGTCGACTACAAAAAGCCACAATTAGCTCATTACATTTGCTGGAAGTTTTGTAACCACATGAAATGAGAGGGAGAAGTACTTTTTCCCCTCTCTCTCTCTTTGTCTCTGTCTCTTTATTTCTCTCTCCCTTTCTCTCTGTCTCTCTGTTTGTCTGTCTCTGTGTTCTGTTTCTTGGTGAAGGGTTCAGCGGAAGGGTTCATCTCGTAAAGACTACATCGTGAGCATTTTTATTATCGAATATCTCCCCCATAATTGAAATGGTGTGGCCTGGTTTTGTCATTTGGCAGGCGGAAGAGTCTTTGGAGTGTCTGTGTGTGGTCACCTCCTGTCCGTTTTCTGTTGCCGCTTTGTTCTTACACTGTAAAAACACAAACATAAGAAGTGCCTTTTCTCACACACACACACACACACACACACACACAGACAGAGAGAGAGAGCAATCAACTTCAAGGTTTGTGTATGTGTGTTCAGGGCAATGTGAAAGTTAGCCTCGGCAGGCCAAGCTTTTTGGACAGACTTTTAGTTTAGCAGGGTAAATCTTCATCATAGTGAAGCAGATGATGGAATCAATCCAGAACAGAGGTTGCCTCCCAAATGGCACCCTGTTCACTACGAAGTTAAATTCTTTTGACTAGGGCTCTGGTGAAAAGTAGTGCACTATGTAAGAAGATCCTCAAATCCTGTTGGTCTCTTGGTAACCTGAGTGTTGTTGAGCGGGGGACAAGGGAGTAATAACTTCTCAAAATCTAAGTCCACAAATGACCCGTCGCCATGCCGACGTCTAAAGACGGCAGGCGAGGCCGAGATGGAGTGGCGGGATGGGGGATGCAGAACGGTAGAGCCCTCAGTTTCCGTTCCTCATCACTCTGCTACTCTAGTCGTAGTTGTTTCATTTAACATGGAGTTATGAAGTGTTAGGGAACCCTTTTAGTTTTAACGTCCCTAGGCAGCAGTTGTAGAGGAAGCATGTACTGTAGGAAAGTGTAAAGCAAAGGGCAATGTTATTTCTCCCTCACCTTCTCTCTCACCCTCTCTCTCTTTCTTGCTCTCTCTCTCTCTCTCTTTCCCTCTTTCTCGTTCTTTGTCTCCCTCCCTTTCAAATCATTTATCCTGGTAATGGCCTTTTTGCATGAACTGTGCCCAAACCTAATCAAAAGCTGAATGTGATAAATGGTGCCTGCTGAAGTCGTGTGTGTGTGTGTGTGTGTGTGTGTGTGTGTGTGTGTGTGTGTGTGTGTGTGTGTGTGTGTGTGTGTGTGTGTGTGTGTGTGTGTGTGTGTGTGTGTGTGCGCGCTCGTGCTCGCGCGCACACTGAGCTGTGCAGGCCAGTGAAAGCCCTAGAGACGGTGGAGGCTGATTGGAGGGCACGTGTGATGTGGCTGGGAGATCAAAAACACACACTTGATGAATGTGAGGCTGGCAGGAGGAGGGGGGGATGGATGGAGGAGGGGGGGGTGCCCTATGTTCTCTGTTCTCTGCTGCTGATCAAGGTCGTTCTTGGTTCATTAAATTCTGCCAAGAGGCTCACCCTCATAAGCAACTAAGAAATGTACACACACACACCCACTTGCATGAACCATCTCTCCTCTTTACTGTTCCTTGTTGGAGTGAATGCAGCTAATTCAAAAGCAAGAC
Source organism: Oncorhynchus mykiss (assembly GCF_057628025.1). Lineage (NCBI taxonomy): Eukaryota > Metazoa > Chordata > Actinopteri > Salmoniformes > Salmonidae > Oncorhynchus > Oncorhynchus mykiss. Next base: position 19,607,154 of record NC_143048.1, on the reverse strand, counting down.
ACACATTCCCCTCACTCCTTTCACTTCACACATGACGCGGCCCAACTCTTCACCCATCTGTCCGGCTGTGTGTTTAGGGCTGGCTGTCATGCAAGGCTAACATGGCACAGTGGGGCGAGCTCAGCATCTGGCCATGGCCGAGGGAGCTCGGCTGGAGCAAGACTCTTACTACACGGTATAATAGTAGTGTAAGCTGGCTGTATTAGAGATACTTTTAGTCATGTAGTGTATGTGAATAACTGCTCGTTTGAACATCTCATTCCAAAATCATTGTCATTTGCTACTGTAGTAGCCTCCACTCTTCTGGGAAGGCTTTCCACTAGATGTTGCAACATTGCTGCGGGGATTTGCTTCCATTCAGCCATGAGCATTAGTGAGGTCAGGCACTGATGTTGGGCGATTAGGCCTGAATCACATTGGGCGTTCAAATTCATCCCAAATGTGTTCAATGGGGTTGACGTCAAGGCTCTGTGCAGGCCAGTCAAGTTCTTCCAAACCGATCTCGACAAACCATTTCTGTATGGACCTCGCTTTATGCACGGGGGCATTGTCATGCTCAAACAGGAAAGGGCCTTCCCAAAAATGTTGTCACAAAGTTGGAAGCACAGAATCGTCTAGAATGTCATTGTATGCTGTAGCATTAAGATTTCCCTTCACTGGAACTAAGGGGCCTAGCCCGAACCATGGAAAACAGCCCCAGACCATTATTCCTACTCCACCAAACTTTACAGTTGGCACTATGCATTGGGGCAGATTGCGTTCACCTGGCATCTGCCAAACCCAGATTCGTCCGTCGGACTACCAGATGGTGAAGCATGATTCATCACTCCAGAGAACGCATTTCCACTGTTCCAGAGTCCAATGGTGGCGAGCTTTACACCACTCCAGCCAACGCTTGGCATTGTGCATGGTGATCTCAGGCTTGTGTGCGGCTGCTCGACCATGGAAACCCATGAAGTTCCCGACAAACAATTATTGTGCTGAAGTTGCTTCCATAGGGAGTTTGGAACCCGGTAGTGAGTGTTGCAACCGAGGACAGACGATTTTTACACGCTATGTGCTTCATTTCTCAGCGGTCCAATTCTGTGAGCTTGTGTGGCCGAGCCGTTGTTGCTCCTAGACATTTCCACTTCACAGTAACAGCATTTACAGCTGACCGGGGCAGCTCTAGCAGGGCAGAAATTTGACCAACTGACTTGTTGGAAAGGTGGCATCCTATGACAGTGCCACGTTGAAAGTCACTGAGCTCTTCAGTAAGGCCATTCTACTGGCAATGTTTGTCTATGGAGATTGCATGGCTGTGTGCTCGATTCTACACACCTGTCAGCAACAGGTGTGACTGAAATAGCCAAATCTGCTCATTTGAAGGGGTGTCCACATACCTTTGTATATATAGTTATGATAGAGAGAACCAATATGGCTGGAAAACGTGCTTCTACACCTGCATTGCTTGCTGTTTGGGGTTTTAGGCTGGGTTTCAGTACAGCACTTTGATATATCAGCTGATGTAAGAAGGACAATATAAATACATTTGAATTGATTTGAAAACATAGTACAAGAGGCACAGTAAAGATACAATTAAAATAGTTTGAGTATTTAACTCACATCACAGTTCCAGACACTATTGCTGCTGAAGAGCTCAGACACACAGAGAGCGCAGACACACACACACACACACACACACACACACACACACACACACACACACACACACAGAGGACTGACACACACAGAGAGCTCAGACTCAGACACACACAGAGAGCTCAGACACACACACACAGAGAACGCAGACACACACACACAGAGAACACACACACACACACACACACACACACACAGAGCTCAGACACACACACACACAGAGCTCAGACACACACACACACACACACACAGAGCTCAGACACACACACACACACACAGAGCTCAGACACACACACACACACACAGAGCTCAGACACACACACACACACACAGAGCTCAGACACACACACACACAGAGCTCAGACTCGGACACACACAGAGCTCAGACTCACACTCACACAGAGCTCAGACTCACACACACACACACACAAACAAAGTAGGTTATTTCACGCACCTCTGAGTTGTGATGGGGCTCTGATCCACAGAGTGACACCAACATAGCTGTTAGCTGTCCCATTAAAGGTTGAAGGTTGTTTTATTTAGTGTGAGCTCCTCTGAGCAGATGTATTGATGACATGTCAGTGTCTCTGCTCTCTTTCCCAGTGGTAAATGAGGCAGGTGACAGGGTGAGACCACAGTGGTTTGTTTACTGTAGATTCCAGAGGTGTCACCACAGGGATCACCCAATGACAGCAGAGGAGAGACTGAAAGTAGAAATGTGTCACAAAACTATAGAACTGGGGTGAAGAAAGAGAGGAGAGAGATGTGACCGGATAGAGTCTAACTCCAACTCCAGTTCTGGATAGCTACTGGGTGTGCAGGCTTTTGTTCCAGCCCAACACGAAGGTCAGTTTTCAACCCATGTTGGTTTAATGCTATCCCACTGTTAGTCCCATGACTATAGCTTCAATGCTAGCCTCACCATTGCCAGCTCCCTCCCTCCCCTAGCCTTTAAAGGTGGGACCATTAGCATGCAGCAAGGCGCTGACCTTTTTAACACAAACACCCATACACTGTCTGCATCTCCAATGGCACCCTGTGCCCTTAGGCCCTGGTCAGAAGTAGTGCACTATGTAGGGAACTGGTGCCATTTGAGATGCAGATAAAACGGACTCTGTTTAAGTCACTGAATGTCATTCAAGGCTCTTAGTATGTTATGTGTTAATGGTATTCTACTGTTCACCAGACCTGGAGCAGTAATGGCCACTGGGCCTGACGTTCTGGAGGTGACATGAGCATATTGACACTAATGGTTCTTACAGCTCTGCTGGGCTGGTTGCCTCCCTCCTCTGTCCTCCATAAACATGAGCCTAGTGAGCGTCTGTAATGTAGTGTTCACCGCACCACTGTCCTGTGCTAATATAGTCAGTCACTTCCATTAGGATGGGCTCTCTATCGTATCCCTCTCATCTCCTCTTGTGGTCCGTAGTCTCTACCCGCTCCGCTCCGCTCATGATTCTATTAGAGAGCAGCAGGTTCTGTCCTTTCTATCTGGGCCACTGTGTGTTGTTGTCTGTGTGCCCTGTACCCGTTAGGAATAGAAATGCCCCGCTCTTTAACAAATCTGTTTCAACAAACTAGCAGAAAATGTTCTGCCACATTCAGCTTTTGCATTCTGAAAAGATGGTTGAGAAGCCATCATACTTTTGTTTTTAGAGACCGACAGAGACGCAGGCAGAGACGCAGGCAGAGACGCAGGCAGAGACGCAGGCAGAGACGCAGACAGAGACCGGCAGGCAGGCAGACAGACAGACAGGAAGAGACCGGCAGGCAGAGACCGGCAGGCAGACAGACAGATGGGCAGGCAGAGACCGGCAGACAGAGACCGGCAGACAGAGACAGGCAGACAGAGACCGGCAGACGGGCAGACAGAGACAGGCATGCAGAGACCGGCAGACGGGCAGACAGAGACAGGCAGGCAGAGACCGGCAGACGGGCAGACAGAGACAGGCAAGCAGAGACCGGCAGACAGAGACCGGCAGACAGAGACAGGCAGGCAGAGACCGGCAGACGGGCAGACAGACGGACAGGCAGAGACCGGCAGGCAGGCAGGCAGACAGACAGACAGGCAGAGACCGGCAGGCAGGCAGACAGACAGACGCAGGCAGAGACAGGCAGGCAGAGACAGGCAGGCAGGCAGACAGACAGACAGACACAGACAGGCAGAGACCGGCAGGCAGGCAGGCAGGCAGGCAGACAGACAGACAGACAGAGACATATTTTGCATTTTTATTGTGGGGTGGGTGATGCTGTTTGTCACCTCCTTAAACACAAGTGGTGTGATGGTCCTGGTCAAGGGATTGGTTGTGGTTGTTTTGTTGAAGTACAGCTCCCTGGTTTCTCTCTCTGTTTTTCTTTGTAGAACGGAGCAGACTGACCAGTTGTCTGGTCTTCATGTCAGTAGAAACGCTGCAGTCTCATATTATACTATACTTAGTATACTTTGTTGTGCTTCTACAATTCTCCATCTCTGTCATACTGATTTGAGGCATTTCTCCTAGCCTAGTCCAATGTTTTTGGGTCCAAAAATGTTCTTAGTGTCGCTACAGGACTGGGCCCCACACATAACTAACCCGCGCGCACACACACTTTTAATTTAGTTTCCTGCGGTTACCCAAGCTCAACTCTCCCTTTTCCTGTGACATGCCGGTGCATGTTAAACACGGGTTATTTATAATCTGGGCTTTCTCTCTCTCACACACACACACACACACACACACACACACACACACACACACGTCCTCTTCCCCTCTTAATTGTCAGTGCACATTGCTGCCGACCCTCTTCCTGTGTATCCCCCCCTCTCTTCCTCAGTGGCACGTAATGGGGCTCACCCCAGACACACACACACTGGACTGCTGTGTGACTGTCCGCTGGTAGTATGAGAAAGACAGAGAGAGAGAGAGCAGAAGCAACGTTGAACTTTAAGCTAACAAAAGCAAAGCACTCAGTGAAGCACTGCTCTTTGTGTAGCTGATGATGTGAGCGACACTTAGCAAGATTGTGATCATTTCCATTTTAATTCCAATCAATTCAGAAAGTTGGAATTGGAATTTCAATGTACGTCCTGAATTGACTGGGATTGAAATGGAACTAATCCCAACCCTGACTCAGTGTTGATGTGTGTGTCTGTCTTTTTATATGACCATTCATGTGTGTGTTTAAAGATCAGCCAGAGATGCCATACCCACCACATCTCTTTCTCACACTCAGGCGGTGCATGTGGGGGGTGGGTTGGCTTGCCAGTTTGGGAGCATGATTAGTGAGCAGACAGACGGAGAGAGGCAGACTCATCTGAGGAGGGGAGAGATGGAAGCAGACAGACGGAGAGACAGACTCATCTGAGGAGGGGAGAGATGGAAGCAGACAGACGGAGAGACAGACTCATCTGAGGAGGGGAGAGATGGAAGCAGACAGACGGAGAGACAGACTCATCTGAGGAGGGGAGAGATGGAAGCAGACAGACGGAGAGAGACTCATCTGAGGAGGGGAGAGATGGAAGTAGACAGACGGAGAGACAGACTCATCTGAGGAGGGGAGAGATGGGAGCAGTAGTTCACGTAGGGGTCAGAGCTGCTGCTCCCTCATTTCATTTTAATTGAGTTAAGATGGGCAAATATGAGCTCTGCTGCACACTGCACTCATTATCCATACAGGCCTGTACACACACACACACACACTCACACACACACACACACAGAAGGCATGTACACACACAGCAGGCACGCACGCACACACACTAACACACACACACAGCAGACACACACACACACACACACACACACACACACACACACACACACACACACAGCAGGCACGCACACACACACACACAGGACCTGCTCAGAATTAGACCACTAACAGACAGGCAGCACAGACCACTACTTGCAACACACACACACACAAACACTTTTGCATTACTCAGCGACACAACCAGTCACACATGAGCGTGTTTCCACTCCAACACATGAACACATGAAAACTGTGCTAAAGGTTTGCATTTGAGTTTCCAGTCGTCACTGCTATGACATTATATAATTAAGCAATAAGGACATAGGGGGTGTAGTATATGGCCAATATACCACGGCTAAGGGCTTTTCTTAAGCACGATGCAAAGTGGAGTGCCTGGATTCAGCCCTTAGCCGTGGTATATTGGCCATATATCACAAACCCCTGAGGTGCCTTATTGCTATTATAAACTGCTTACCAATGTAATTAGAGCAGTAAAACTAAATGTTTTGTCATACCCGTGGTATACCACGGCTGTCAACCAATCAGCATTCAGGGCTTTAACCAAGTTGGTTTGTGCATAAGGACAGCCTTTAGCCGTGGTATATTGGCCATATACCACACCCCCTCGGGTCTTATTGCTTAAATACAACAGTTACCCTGATGCCAGTCAGAGCCTGTGTATTTGTGCGTCCTAAAACTGTATTTGTGCGTCCTAAAACTGTATTTGTGCGTCCTAAAACTGTGTATTTGTGCGTCCTTTGTGTGTGTAGTTTGAGTCTATTGTACAGTTTCTATTATTCCTGGTTCTAAGCTGGAGCTGAGCTGGTACAGGTTGCTGTCCTGTCTCCTCGGTGCCTTGCCTCTCTTATTCAGAAGGCACCATCGCCAGCATAATGGGACATTTAGAAGAACTGAAAGAAATCACTTTTCTTTTTCACTTGTCTTGGAAACAGTAAAAGGTTTTCCCGGCCTTGGATACACTAAAGAGGCGTGTCCAGACTCTATCTACTAGGCTTCTGATAGGCTGCATGTGCCCGTCACTCAGAATGACACCGCCCCCTGCCAAAACAATAGCTCAGTAAAATGATGGAATGGATTTGCATGCTGCTTAAAAAAAACAACAAAGGAGAAGAAATTTAAAACACAACTGTTTTTTGTTTTTTTTGTGTGTTTTGTTTTCTGCAGGTATATCCTAAAGGAGGTCCGCTCTGCCCGTATTTATATTTATTTGTCATTTCGATTTATTTTGCTCTCCTTTTATATTCTAAAGCATGCATGTCCATTTCACCATCTCCGACCCTCCACTTCCTTTATTGATTTGCCATCACTGTGAGAGAGTGAAGAGGAAAGGCGAGAGGAGAGATGGAGGAGAGGACCACGGGCCAGCGCTGGGTGGTTGCATAGAGTACAGAGGACGTCTGTCTGTCTGTCTGTCTGTCAGGGTCTGTCTGTCTGTCTGTCAGGGTCTGTCTGTCTGTCTGTCTGTCAGGGTCTGTCTGTCAGGGTCTGTCTGTCTGTCTGTCTGTGCCAGCCAGCCAGCCAGCCAGCCAGTCAGCCATGAGGGTAGGACCACTAGAAGAGACCCTTTGCCCCACTGTAAAAAAAAGCACACCGGTTGCAGCAGTCCAAAGTTGTGTTCAGGAGCCTATAGACACAGTCGTCTCCATGTCAGCTCAGAGATTGACCCCAACATGGCCATCAGGTCAGTGCAGTGTCAGGGTACTACTAGCCTGCAGCTGTATACTGAGAGAAACTGTGAGAGTGAAAGTGGCCCCAGCTGCCTCTCTCGTTGTGTTCTGGATGCGTTGTATTGCTAGATATGGGTAGGCACAGTGAACACTGAACAGTATTTGCCGTTAGGGGCTGGGAACAGGGCACATAATATAGTATGGCTTTATGAGCAGAACATGTGTTTTTCTTTTCTTTTTGACCAAGGCGGTGCACATGAAGGTCAGGGCTATGTGGAGATGACCTCCTATGTATGAGAGTAGCGCTCTCCTCCCTCTGTCAAAATATGCCCCCCTTCCCTCTCCAACACTACACTGAGTGTACAAAACATTAGGAACACCTTCATAATATTGAGTTGCTCCCCCCTTTTGCCCTCAGAACAGCCTCAATTTATCAGGGCATGGACTGTGCCAGGTGTCGAAAGCTTTCCACAGGGATGCCTGCCCATGTTCACGCCAATACTTCCCACAGTTGTGCAAAGTTGGCTGGATGTCCTTTGGGTGGTAGTAGACAATTCTTGATACACACGGGAAACTGTTGTGTGTGGAAAAACCCAGCAACGTTGCAGTTCTTGACACACTCAAACCAGTGCGTCTGGCACCTACTACCATAAAGGCTCTTCAATCTTTTGCCTTGCCCATTCACCCTCTGAATGGCACACATACACAATCCATGTCTCAAGGCTTAAAAATCCTTCTTTAACCCGTCTCCTCCCCTTCATCTACACTGATTGAAGAGGATTTAACAGGTGACATCAATAAGGGATCACAGCTTTCACCTGGTCAGTCTATGTCATGGAAAGATCAGGTGTTCCCAATGTTCTGTACTCTCAGTGGACAGTCAGATGTTTTCCTCCATCACCCCTGTCCTGTTGTTAATGTCTTTATGGTAGAGATATATGCTAGCTAAGCCCCTCTCACACCCCTACCAGGAGCGCTTTTGTTTAGACTGTCGCTCACAACGTTCAAATTTATTTAGGATATTCTTCTGTAGCCGTGATATTTGTAACGTCTGTTTCCATGCTGTCCTGTGCTGTATGCACGGTAATGTTAAAATTGCTGTACAGTAACATTGTTGCATTGTTTACATTACGTGATGACATTATAACACGATATTGACATTGATGGATTGTATAATATATGGACATTGTCAGTGTTGATCTAATGTTGTGTGCCTGTAGAGACATTAAAGCATAAGGAGAAGTCTGTGTTTGTCACTTTTGTGGCGCACACGCGTAGATGAATGCGTGTGTGCGTGCGTGCGTGCGTGCGTGCGTGAGTGCGTGTGTGCGTGCGTGTGTGTGCATGCAGTCAGTGATGGGAAAAGTAACCAATTGTCATACCTGAGTAAAATTTAAGATACCTTAATTGAAAATGACTCAAGTAAAAGTATTATTCACCCAGTAAAATACTACTTGAGTAAAAGTCAAAAAAGTATTTGGTTTTAAATATACTTAAGTATCAAAAGTAAAAGTATAAATTATTTCAAATTCCTTATATTAAGCAAATTTATGGATAGCCAGGGGCACACTCCAACACTCAGACATCATTTACAGATAGCCAGGGCCACACTCCAACACTCAGACATCATTTACAGATAGTCAGGGGTACACTCCAACACTGAGACATCATTTACAGATAGTCAGGGGTACACTCCAACACTGAGACATCATTTACAGATAGTCAGGGGTACACTACAACACTCAGACATCATTTACAGATAGTCAGGGGTACACTCCAACACTCAGACATCATTTACAAACAAAGCATTTGTGTTTAGTGAGTCCTCCAGATCAGAGGCTGTTGGGATGAACCAGGATGTTCTCTTGATAAGTATGTGAATTTGATAATTTTCTGTTAAGCATTGAAAATGTAACAAGTACTTTTTGGTGTCAGGGAAGATGTATGGAGTAAAAAAGTACATTATTTTCTTCAGGACTGTAGTGAAGTAAAAGTAGAAGATGTCAAATATGATTAGTAAAGTACATTTACCCCCAAAAATGACTTAAGTAGTACTTTCAAGTATTTTTACTTAAGTACTTTATACCACTGCATGCAGGGTGTGTGTATTGTGGATGAGAGGGAGACATCCTTGCATGATGTAGCCCCCTGGTTCTGTGTGTGTGTGTGTGTGTGTGTGTGTGTGTGTGTGTGTGTGTGTGTGTGTGTGTGTGTGTGTGACCATGTGTGTATAATGAACACAACAAGGAGAGCCAGGAGCAGAGTGTGATGTGTGTGTTGAATTATTTATACTGAGGAAGGAAGGGGAGGTGGCAGGGCTTTGTTTAAACTATAATTCTCTCTGGACTCACAGGTCCTATCCTACGGTTAGTACTGTACACTCTGTTGTAGGCTCTTACCGCCTCACAGCCAGCCTATGTAGACATTATAGTCCATCAGTGTGTTGGTTACACATTGGACTTTCATGTACATCTCTGTTGTGTGTGATACAGATAGACACACCATCTGTATCGCCACACTACTACCCTTTACAGCATTCTACTAATAAACTATTGCCCTAACAAATGAATAAAGCTCTTTCATGTTTGGGTGAAAACCAAATGGCTATGCCTGAGTAAGTGAACACAGCTAAGTCTGAGTGTGAACCGGGCCTCCTGACCTGGATACTGAATGTCTCTAACCTCCAACCCAAATGAGGCAGCATGTGATTCTGTTGTGCCCAGTGAGTCCCTAGTCCATTGGTCGTCCTCTCTGTCTGTCTCTCCGTTTGTACACACACAGACCACGTCCCGTGCACACTTCCACTCCACATAGCCCGATCTCTCGTAACACACACATTATGCACACTGCACCCCTCTCACTCCACTCACCCTCACACCTGCCCTGGGGGTATCTGCCAATACCATAACATCCCGAACATTGATCCTTGAATGCAACTCATTGATCTTCAACGTGTTTTTTGCAACACCTCTGAATGTTTGATCCTGCTGAACACACCCCAGGTCAACAACTGGCAACCGCAGTAGTAGTTTCATCTCCTCCACAGTGTCTGACTAGAAGTCTCTCTCCTGTTCACTGTTAGTTCTACTGTGTGTTCTCTTTGGCTCTCCAGCCGGCCCAATTTCAGCCATTTATCCTCTACTTTGTAATCAGCACCACAATTATAACGCAGAAATACGCAGTGATTGCCGTTCCGTGTGTATTTTGGAAGGTTCCGGTAAGCCAAAAACAATAGCAGTCCAAACAGAACGACCGTTGGGTGGACTTAAAGTATCCGTGGCCGCCCGCAAGGAGGTTGTAGCTGCTTTGAAGAGTCTGGTCCCAAATTACAGCCCTGCCATAATGAAGTATTACTGTGCAATTACCAGACAGAGCATGGAAACGAGCTGTGTTTCTCTCTCTGTCGGACACAGGGGTGAAACGGAAGGCAACGGGAGGTTGGGAGAGGGAAAGTGTCGACAGCACCAAGAGGGTGTATGTAGCTATGCTTCGTACCCTTCTCTATGGATATACACCTTGCATGTGCCTACTACAATCTGATGGTAAAGAAGGTGTGTGTTTGAGTGTCCACCAGCCAGCTGTGAAAAAGTCTGCGCAAAAAAACACACTGTGAAAGAACAGGCTTGTTTGGCTGTGGGCTGCGTCGCCCTCACCTGAGGAGTCTCTGGCCTGGTGAATAATCCAACAGACAGGCCCTCATACTTAATGCAGCAGCACACACATGCTGCCCCCCTCCATCCCTCCCTGCACACTGTGTGCTGGCACCACCACCCACCTCCACCTCTGTGCTAACAAGGCCTGATCCATTTTTCATCAACACCCGGTGCTTGGCCAGCCCCTTTACACATGCAGGGGGACTGGTATTTCAGGAATGCAGGTTGTCTGGGGGTTTAAAAGTTTCACTAAGAAGGCAGCAAAGGTGTGTCTTACGCCTCCTCTTCTCCTCTCTTCCTGTCTCTCTTTGTTGTTATGTTTGGCTAGCTACCGTGCTAACAGCCCTTAAAGCTGTTGATGTAGGTCAGTGGTTCCAAAACTTTTTATAGTCCCGTACCCCTTCAAAACATTCAACCTCCAGCTGCGTACCCCCTCTAGCACCAGGGTCAGCGCACTCTCAAATGTTGTTTTTTTGCCATCATTGTAAGCCTGCCACACTCACACTATACGATACATTTATTAAACATAAGAATGTGTGTGAGTTTTTTGTCACAACCCGGCTCGTGGGAAGTGACAAAGAGCTTTCATGGGCACAAATAATAATATAATAACCATCAATAATTTTGCTCTTTATTTAGCCATCTTACATAAAACACTTTATTTGTTCATCGAAAATTGTGAATAACTCACCACAGGTTAATGAGAAGGGTGTGCTTGAAAGGATGCGCATAACTCTGCAATGTTGGGTTGTATTGGAGAGAGTCTCAGTCTTAAATCATTTTCCGCACACATTTAGTTTTCATGCTAGAGAGGGCCGAGAATCCACTCTTAAATAGGTACGTGGTTGCAAAGGGCATCAGTGTCTTAACAGCGCGATATGCCAAGGCTGGATACTCTGAGCGCAGCCCAATCCAGAAAACTGGCAGTGGCTTCTGATTTAAATTCAGTTTTCACAGAACAGCTTGTTGCAATTTCGATGAGACTGTCTTGTTCAGATATCGGTAAGTGGGACTGGAGGCAGGGCATGAAAGGGATAACGAATCCAGTTGTTTGTGTAATCCGTTTCGGGAAAGAACCTGCGTTATTACGCACCCAACTCACTCAGGTGCTTCGCTATATCACATTTGGCATTGTCTGTAAGCTTGAGTTCATTTTCACACAAAAAAATCATACAATTATGGAAAGACCTGTGTGTTGTCCTTGTTAATGCAGACAGAGAAGAGCACCAACTTCTTAATCATAGCCTCAATTTTGGCCTGCACGTTGAATATAGTTGCGGAGAATCCCTGTAATCCTAGATTCAGATCATTCAGGCCAGAAAAAACATCACCCAGGGCAGTCGTGTGAGAAACTCATCATCATGCAAGTGGTCAGACAAGTGAAAATGATGGTCAGTAAGGAAAACTTTAAGCTTGTCTCTCAATTAACAAAAAAAAAAATGTGTCAATACTTTGCCCCTTGATAACCAGCACATTTGTAAAAGCATTACATGGTTTCTGCTCATATCACTGCATAGTGCACAAAATACATGCGATTTCAGGGGCCTTGCTTTAACCATTTTCACTCTAGTGTCCAAAACGTCTTTCAAGCTGTCAGGCATTCCCTTGGCAGCAAGAGCCTCTCGGTGGATCCTGCAGTGTACCCAAGTGGCGTCGGGAGTAACTGCTTGCACGCACGTTACCACTCCACTATGTCTACCTGTCATGGCTTTTGCGCCATCAGTACAGACACCAACACATCTTGACCACCAAAGTCCATTTGATGTCACAAAGCTGTCCAGTACTTTAAAAATATACTCTCCTGTTGTCCTAGTTCCCAGTGGTTTGCAGAAGAGGATGTCTTCCTTAATTGACCCCCCCATAAACGTAACAGACATACCAGGAGCTGTGCCAGGCCCGCCATGTCATCATGCATAGAATTCACTGGCTTGTAAACAAAGCAGTAATTGTTTAAAAACATCTCCTATGGCCTCCCGGGTGGCGCAGTGGTCTAGGACACTGCATCGCAGCGCTAGCTGTGCCACCAGAGACTCTGGGTTCATGCCCAGGCTCTGTCGCAGCCAGCCGCGACCGGGAGGTCCGTGGGGCGACGCACAATTGGCCTAGCGTTGTCCGGGTTAAGGAGGGTTTGGCAGGTAGGGATATCCTTGTCTCATCGCGCACCAGCGACTCCTGTGGCGGGCCGGGCGCAGTGCGCGCTAACCAAGGTTGCCAGGTGCACGGTGTTTCCTCCGACACATTGGTGCGGCTGGATTCCGGGTTGGAGGCGCGCTGTGTTTAGAAGCAGTGTGGCTTGGTTGGGTCACTGATGCGTTGTCACTGATGCGTTGTGAAACTGTTGTTTGATGAAGTCATTGTCTGTATAGTTTTTTGGGCCTTTTCCCTCAGTATTGTCCCAGCCAAATCCACGGTAGCAGGAAGAATTAAGTCCTCCACAATAGTATTGGGCTTGCCTGTCCTAGCCACTCGGTACTTCACCATATAAGACGGTTCTAGCCCTTTCTTATTAATGGTATCTGTTGCTTTTATACATGTCTTACTTACTACATGTCTTACTACTTACTAATAGTCGTCTTAATTCTCGCTCAAAAAAACTCCCGTGGCTTATTTTTCAAGTTGGCATGTTTTGTTTCCAAATGTCTGTGCTAGAGGGGGTACGCAGCTGGAGGTTAAATGTTTAAAGGGGTACGGGCTATAAAACATTTGGGAACCACTGCACTAAAGTAATACTGCGGAAAATGAAATTAACTTCCTGTCCTGAATACAAAGTTATGTTTGCGGCAAACACATCACTGAGTACCAGTTTTTATATTGTCAAGCATGGTGGTGGCTGCATCATGTTATGGGTATTCTTGTCATCGACAAGGACTAGAGAGTTATTTAGGATAAAAAGTAACGTAATAGAGCTACGCACAGGCAAAATCGGGGGGTTGAGGTTTGAATACTTATCTAATCAAGATATATTAGTGTTCATATACAGTACCAGTCAAAAGTTTGGACATGTATTCATTCCAGGTGTATCTTTATTTTTTACAAGTTTCTGCGTTGTAGAATAATAGCGAAGACATCAACACTTTTAAATGACATGTATGAGATCATGTAGTAACCAAACAAGTGTTAAACAAATCAAAATATATTTTATATTTGAGATTCTTCAAAGTAGCCACCCTATGCCTTGATGACAGCTTTGCACACTTTTGGCACTCTCCCTACCAGCTTCATGAGGTAGTCACCTGGAATGCATTTCAATTGGTCTCATGAATCCAAATGTGAGATTTTTGGTTCCAACCGCCGTGTCTTTGTGACACTCAGAGTTGGTGAGCAGATGATCTCCGCATGTGTGGTTCCCACTGTGAAGCATGGAGGAGGAGGTGTGATGGGGTGGTTTGCTGGTAACACTGTCAGTGATTTATTTAGAATTCAAGGCACACTTGACCAGCATGGCAACCACAGCATTCTGCAGCTAAATGCCATTCCGTCTGGTTTGCACTTAGTGGGACTACCATTTTTTTTTCAACAGGACAATGACCCAACACACCTCCAGGCTGTGTGAGGGCTGTTTCACCAAGAAGGAGAGTGTTGGAGTGCTGCATCAGATGACTTGGCCTCCACAATCACCCAACCTCAACCCAATTGAGATGGTTTGGGATGAGTTGGACCGTAGAGTGAAGGAATAGCAGCCAACAAGTGCTCAACTCCTTCAAGACTGTTGGAAAAGCTGGTTGAGAAAATGCAAAGGGTGGCTACTTTGAAGAATCTGAAACACTTTTTTGGTTACTACATGATTCCGTAGGTGTTATTTCATAGTTTTGATATCTTCACTATTATTATACAATGTAGAAAATAGTCAAAATAAAGAAAAACCCTTGAATGAGTAAGTGTGCCCAAACCTTTGACTTGTACGGTGCATATAGGTGGGGCTAAAGTGGCTAGGCATCTGGATAGATAATAAAAAATGTAGCAGCAGCAGTATGTGATGAATCAAAAGAGTTGGTGCATAGAGGGTCAATACAGATAGTTTGGGTAGCTATTTGGTTAACTATCATAGTCTTATGGCTTGAGGGGAGAAGCTGTTCAGTGTCCTGTTGATTACAGACTTGGTGCATTGGTATTGCTTGTGGTGCGGTAGCAGAGAGAACAGTCTGTGGCTTCGGTGACTGGAGTCTTTGTCAATTGTTAGGGCCTTCTACTGACACCGCCTGGTATAGAGATCCTGGATGACAGGGAGCTCGGCCCCATTCATTTACTCAGACCTGTAGTGCTTGCTAGTGTATTAATAGCTCCAAGTCTTTGACACAGAGCTGCTGGCCAGTGTGTTGACTGTCATAGCTGTTTTGCTAGCGTGCTAACAGCGGTGGGGTCAGGACCCTCAGCGAGCCACGGGCCGGTGCCCTAAATGAGAACCATGCCCCATTCAGGGACGTGAGACGGAGAGAGCATGGTCAGCAGCTGGTGGAGGATATGGCAATCATTTATAAAAATATGCTTTCTCAAGCCCACGAAAACAAAAAGGGCCCAAACCCAACAGCTGGGAAGGGTTGGAAGTAGCCCCAAGGCTGGCAAGTCCCCCTCCAGATGGGGAGGTTAGGCCGGGGCTAGCCAGGCTGCTCCACTTAAACTTCCGATTCCCATTAAGGGAGCCCAAGATTGCAGGGGAAGGGGAGAGGAAGAAAAGCAAGGAGCATGACTGCTCTGTTTTTCACCCCGCTTAATCAAATAAAGCAGGAAGCTTCCGAGACAGAAGACTTGTGTTTATTGATATTTACGAATACACTCCTCCCCCTCCAACCTAACTTTTTTTTTTGTATTTTCTCAGATATTCTCTGGAATTTTAAGCCTTTTTTATGCTTGTCGTATATATGTCCACTGATGAAGCTGAGAATATCCTAATACATCACTTTTGGTCATGTTTTTCTTCTCTGTAAGTGTTCCATTGTTTTAAATTGAGCCACAGGGAAATTTAGAAAGAGCCCCACATCCGCTGTACTGAGAGTGATTTGCAAACGCAGGTCAATTTGTTCTAATACGGGTTGTTGTATGAAATGGCCACATGGAACAGGCTTTAAATAAGAATTGATGACCCTCTTTCCCCTCGCGCTGATCAAACACACACACATACAGTGAAACTAAGTTTTCAGACCCCTTTATTTTTGTAATAAATAAGCAAAATGTTTTTTATTAAAAATAAAAACTGAAATATCACATTTACATAAGTATTCAGACCCTGTACTAAGTACTTTGTTGAAGCACCTTTGGCAGCGATTACAGCCTCGAGTCTTCATGGGTATGACGCTACAAGCTTGACCCACCTGTATTTGGAGTTTCTTCCATTCTTCTCTGCTGATCCTCTCGAGCTCTGTCAGGTTGGATGGGGTGTGTCGCTGGACAGCTACTTTCACGTCTCTCAAGAGATGTTCGGGCTCTGGCTGGGCTACTCAAGGACATTCAGAGACTTGACCCGATGCCATTCCTGTGTTGTCTTGGCTGTGTGCTTAGGGTTGTTGTCCTGTTGGAAGGTGAACCTTCACCCCAGTCTGAGGTCCTGAGAGCTCTGGAGCGGGTTTTCATCAAGGATCTCGTTGTGCTTTGCTCTGTTCATCTTTCCCTCGATCCTGACTAGTCTCCAAGTCCCTGCTGCTGAAAAACATCCCCACAGCATGATGCTGCCACAACCATGCTTCACCGTAGGGATGGTGCCAGGTTTCCTCCAGATGTGATGCTTGGCATTCAGGCCAAAGAGTTGTTGGTTTCATCAGACCAGAGAATCTTGCTTTTCGTGGTCTGAGAGTCTTTTAGGTGCCTTTCGACAAACTCCAAGCGGGCTGTCATGTGCCTTTTACTGAGAAGTGGCTTCTGTCTGGCCACTCTACCATAAAGGCCTGATTGGTGGAGTGCTGCAGAGATGGTTGTCCTTCTGGATGGTTCTCCCATCTCCATAGAGGAACTCTGGAGCTCTGTCAGAGTGACCATCAGGTTTATTTTTTGGGGGGGTATATCAGCTTTAATATTGTAGATAGATTGGTTGCATCAATGTAAATGTCTGCATCATTTCCAATCCCCCATTAAAATAAGTGTGTGTGTGTATATATACAGTGCCTTGCGAAAGTATTCGGCCCCCTTGAACTTTGCGACCTTTTGCCACATTTCAGGCTTCAAACATAAAGATATAAAACTGTATTTTTTGTGAAGAATCAACAACAAGTGGAACACAATCATGAAGTGGAACGACATTTATTGGATATTTCAAACTTTTTTAACAAATCAAAAACTGAAAAATTGGGCGTGCAAAATTACTCAGCCCCCTTAAGTTAATACTTTGTAGTGCCACCTTTTGCTGCGATTACAGCTGTAAGTCGCTTGGGGTATGTCTCTATCAGTTTTGCACATCGAGAGACTGAAATGTTTTCCCATTCCTCCTTGCAAAACAGCTCGAGCTCAGTGAGGTTGGATGGAGAGCATTTGTGAACAGCAGTTTTCAGTTCTTTCCACAGATTCTCGATTGGATTCAGGTCTGGACTTTGACTTGGCCATTCTAACACCTGGATATGTTTATTTTTGAACCATTCCATTGTAGATTTTGCTTTATGTTTTGGATCATTGTCCTGTTGGAAGACAAATCTCCGTCCCAGTCTCAGGTCTTTTGCAGACTCCATCAGGTTTTCTTCCAGAATGGTCCTGTATTTGGCTCCATCCATCTTCCCATCAATTTTAACCATCTTCCCTGTCCCTGCTGAAGAAAAGCAGGCCCAAACCATGATGCTGCCACCACCATGTTTGACAGTGGGGATGGTGTGTTCAGCTGTGTTGCTTTTACGCCAAACATAACGTTTTGCATTGTTGCCAAAAAGTTACATTTTGGTTTCATCTGACCAGAGCACCTTCTTCCACATGTTTGGTGTGTCTCCCAGGTGGCTTGTGGCAAACTTTAAACAACACTTTTTATGGATATCTTTAAGAAATGGCTTTCTTCTTGCCACTCTTCCATAAAGGCCAGATTTGTGCAATATACGACTGATTGTTGTCCTAAGGACAGAGTCTCCCACCTCAGCTGTAGATCTCTGCAGTTCATCCAGAGTGATCATGGGCCTCTTGGCTGCATCTCTGATCAGTCTTCTCCTTGTATGAGCTGAAAGTTTAGAGGGACGGCCAGGTCTTGGTAGATTTGCAGTGGTCTGATACTCCTTCCATTTCAATATTATCGCTTGCACAGTGCTCCTTGGGATGTTTAAAGCTTGGGAAATCTTTTTGTATCCAAATCCGGCTTTAAACTTCTTCACAACAGTATCTCGGACCTGCCTGGTGTGTTCCTTGTTCTTCATGATGCTCTCTGCGCTTTTAACGGACCTCTGAGACTATCACAGTGCAGGTGCATTTATACGGAGACTTGATTCCACACAGGTGGATTGTATTTATCATCATTAGTCATTTAGGTCAACATTGGATCATTCAGAGATCCTCACTGAACTTCTGGAGAGAGTTTGCTGCACTGAAAGTAAAGGGGCTGAATAATTTTGCACGCCCAATTTTTCAGTTTTTGATTTGTTAAAAAAGTTTGAAATATCCAATAAATGTCGTTCCACTTCATGATTGTGTCCCACTTGTTGTTGATTCTTCACAAAAAAATACAGTTTTATATCTTTATGTTTGAAGCCTGAAATTTGGCAAAAGGTCGCAAATTTCAAGGGGGCCGAATACTTTCGCAAAGCACTGTATATGTATATGTATAAGTATATTTGATATATATATGTATATATGTATATTTGATATATACATGTGTGTATATATATGTATATATGTGTGTGTGTTTGTATATATATGTGTTTGTATATATGTGTTTGTATTTACAGTGGGGCAAAAAAGTATTTAGTCAGACACCATAATTTGCAGATAAATTCATAAAAAATCCTACAATGTGATTTTCTGGATTTTTTTTCTCATGTCTGTCATAGTTGAAGTGTACCTATGATGAAAATTACAGGCCTCTCTCATATTTTTAAGTGGGAGAACTTGCACAATTGGTGGTTGACTAAATACTTTTTTGCCCCAATGTGTGTGTGTGTGTATATATATATATATACAGTGGGGCATCCATATATATATATACAGTGGGGCATCCATCCTCCCCTTAATTCGGTGCAGTCGTCCTGTCCCCTTTGCAGAAAAGCATCCCCAAAGAATGATGTTTCCACCTCCATGCTTCACGGTTGGGATGGTGTTCTTGGGGTTGTACTCATCCTTCCTCTTCCTCCAAACACGGCGAGTGGACTTTAGACCAAAAAGCTATATTTTTGTCTCATCAGACCACATGACCTTCTCCCATTCCTCCTCTGGATCGTCCAGATGGTCATTGGCAAACTTCAGACGGGCCTGGACATGCGCTGGCTTGAGCAGGGGGACCTTGCGTGCGCTGCAGGATTTTAATCCATGACGGCGTAGTGTGTTACTAATGGTTTTCTTTGAGATTGTGGTTCCAGCTCTCTTCAGGTCATTGACCAGGTCCTGCCGTGTAGTTCTGGGCTGATCCCTCACCTTCCTCATGATCATTGATGCCCCACGAAGTGAGATCTTGCATGGAGCCCCAGACCGAGGGTGATTGACCGTCATCTTGAACTTCTTCCATTTTCTAATAATTGCGCCAACATTTGTTGCCTTCTCACCAAGCTGCTTGCCTATTGTCCTGTAGCCCATTCCAGCCGTGTGCAGGTCTACAATTTTATCCATGATGTCCTTACACAGCTCTCTGGTCTTGGCCATTGTGGAGAACAGGAGAGCTTCTTAAAGAAAAACTAACAGGTCTGTGAGAGCCGGAATTCTTACTGGTTGGTAGGTGATCAAATACTTATGTCATGCAATAAAATGCAAATTAATTACTTAAAAATCATACAATGTGATTTTCTGGATTTTTGTTTTAGATTCCGTCTCTCACAGTTTATCACAGTTGAAGTGATAACAATTACACACCTCTACATGCTTTGTAAGTAGGAAAACCTGCAATATCGGCAGTGTATCAAAAAATTGCTAAAACTATTATTATATTATTGATTATTGACTATGACTTTTAAAATCACCCAGTTTTGCTATCTGCGGCATTAGCTCCAGGTAAATATTGCAATTCTTCAGCCATTCTTAAACCTGTGACCACAAACAAGCTACATATGGACAGTACGAAACAAATTATCTAATGACTCTCTCTTTGCAGCAGAGCTGGGAAGGTTGTATCCTCCATATATATAACATTCTATTGGTTGCAAGAATTTCGTATAATAATTCAAGTGAAAAATTAACATTTTTGAATCCGGCGTCATTTTGCGAATCAATTCATAAAACATGCCATGGAATCAGTACATCGAAAATCTCTTCCCAACTATTTTATAAACTATTTTAAAGTCTGTATGGCACAGCTGTCAATTCTTTGGGAACCTTAAATAAAACTGGTGTATTTTTTTTATTATCATAGCAGGCAAGTTCCTCCCTGCCCCCAAGGCCCTTCTCCCCTGATTGCTCAGTTTGGCCGGGCGGTCAGCTTTAGGGAGAGTCTTGGTGGTTCCAAACTTCTTCCGTTTAAGAATGGCCACTGTGTTCTTGGGGACCTTCAATGCTGCAGAAATCTTTTGGGACCATTCCCCAGATCTGTGCCTCGACACAATCCTGTCTCGGCGCACTCTACGGACGATTCCTTCGACCTCATAACTTGATTTTTGCTCTGACATGCAATGTCAACTGTGGGACCTTATATAGACAGGTGTATGCCTAACCAAATCATGTCCAATTAATTTAATTTACCACAGGTGGACTCCAAGTTGTAGAAACATCTCAAGGATGAACAATGGAAACAGGATGCACCTGAGGTCAATTTCAAGTCTCATAGCAAAGGGTCTGAATACTTTTTTTTTTACATTTACAAACATTTATAAAAAGCCTTTTTCACTTTGCCATTATGGGGTATTTATTTAATCACTTTTAGACTATGGCTCTAATGTAACAAAATGTTGAACAAGTCAAGGGGTCTGAATACTTTACGAATGCACTGTATATACGTATACACACACGTACACACAGGCCTGGTGAGTGTATTGTGTTACTACAGAATGTTAAATTATTCGATACTATGGTGAAAAGGCGTTTCTAAAGCGTTTCAGAGGCTGTGGTCTTCAAGTGAAAAAAACTGAGCTGTTTCGGACAGCACTGGGAACAGACTGGCAACCCTAATACAGATCTAATGTGAGCCATTGCCAAGAGAAAACCTACATCATATACAGAACAGGCTGACATAGAAAGGGCAGGTTTCACTAATCTTGCAACCTCTTTTCCAGAGTTGTCATTGGATCATTATAGAGAGAGGCTCCTTTAATGTTGACTACTAGTATGAAGTTGTGGTGTGTGTTGCCATGTTAAACCCTATGTATGTGAAAGGGTTTCATCCCACCACAAACCCCTTTTGCAATAACAAACCATGTGGAAGAGGTAGAAAGTGCATTGAGCCCTGAGCCAAACCCCCTTCACTTCCTATACAAGCCCTTGGCGTAGGGAGTACAACCATTTTCCAACTTTTATTGGAATATGAAAACTCTAGAATAAATATTCCTCAGACATCCTAATGTAAAAATCATATGTATGGCCTTTTGAAAGTAAAGGAATTGGTATTTGTGGTCTATGGGAGGATGATATTATACCCACATTATATTGTTGAAAAATGTAATTGTGAGCTAGATTATAGGTTTGAGTGCCGAAGCGGATGTACACTTTCAGATATTGACATCAAAGTTTTTAAAGGTAGATGAAAACATTACTATTTGATATAGCTAGACGGTAGACGCCATAGAGCTCACATCATATTATGAAACACGAGCGCTGGTCTTAATTTGAACAAAGGACCTTGATAAGCCCGCACTGTGTTGGCACGTCTTGGTTTATCAATGGTGTTATTGATTTCTGTTTCTCTCTTTCCCTGTCTCTCTGCCACTGTCTGTCTGCCCCTCTCTATCTCTCTGTATGTCTCTCTGTCTCTGTCTGTCTCTCTCTGTCTTTCTCTTGTCTCCTCTGTCTCTCTCTCTCTATCCTCTGTCTCTCTCTGCCTGTATCTTGACTCAGTCTCACTATTTGTGTGAGCTCACTCTGACATCACCTCGGCCGGCAGCATAAAAAAAAAATATATATTTTTTAAAAAGTAGTATTTTTTTTTAAACCTTTATAGGCAAGTCAGTTAATAAGAACAAATTCTTATTTTCAATGACGGCCTAGGAACCGTGCCTGTTCAGGGGCAGAACGACAGATTTGTACCTTGTCAGCTCGGTGTTTTGAACTTGCAACCTTCCGGTCACTAGTCCAATGCTCTAACCACTAGGCTACCCTGCCGCACCAATCTGTGGGGGTAAGGGTGTGTGTCTTGTGACAGCAGCAGTAGACACAGTGAGGTAATCCAACCCTAGCATGGCGGCCCTCCCCCTCCAGCCCTCTGGGCCGGCTACTCACTGCTCCCAGGGTCAAAGTTCATGACCTCTAGGATCTGGTGAGGTCAGTGTCCCGGGGCTCTGCTTCTCTCCCGGAACACTCCTGCTGCCCAACCCTCCCAGACATTACTGGCCCATTAGGGGAGGAAATTGAAAACATGGACCCACCCCCTACACACACACACAATGGGGGCAGCCGGCGGACGCCTTTTGAAGGGTCTAAATGTAGTGTAATTAAGATGTAGCTGAGGGGGTGAGAAGGGTTGAAGGGTGAGACTCTGACAGGAGGGGAGAGCATGATGTTGATGAGAGGTCAGCGAGAGGAACGACTAGCGCCACTCCAAGCTTCCGACAGAACATTCCCCAGGAGTGTGTTTGTTGTTGTCACTTGGGTTCAGAAAAGTAGCAGACCTTTGCCCTCTTCTGCACTGCACAGATGACTCTAGTATTTAGTGAATTTCTGAATAAAAAAACAAATCATTTTTCAACTAGTTACTTTTACATGTATTTCTACACATCACCATGGATGTTCTGCAATCATTTCAGACATTACAACAAGAATGAAAACAGCTTTTCTGACCCTGGAGTTTTTAAGAAATCTGGTTCGCAATTTAGTTCGCAATTTGGCCATCACTTTAGATTAGTCCTACCCGGGGTTGTTAAACTACAGCCTCGTCTCTCCTCTCAGCACTGTAACATTAGATCCCAGGGTCCGGGACATGGAGTGTACATGTGTATAAAACACAATTTCCCAAATGGCACCCTATTCCCTATATAGTGCACTACTTTTGTAAATTGCATGTACACTGTACATTACTTTTGACCAAGGGTTTTACTCAATAGTATATAGGGAATAGGGTGCCATTTGGGATGCAGTGTGCTCTCACATCTAATGAAAGAAAGCAGCCTCCCTCTGTTCATTAGCCCCAGCCTTATTGAGTTAGTTAGAGCCCTAAACCTCTTCCCTAACCCCTAGCTGCTATTCCCTTCCCTGGGCTGTCTCATTCCCCTGCCTGGCCTACTACTGACACTGAGAGGCTGCTTACTGACACTTATCCTCCGCCGGCCTAAAGCCCGTCTCTCTTTCTCTCTCCATCTCCCTCCCTCCATAGGAGAAACACATATTCACAATTAGAGAGTTAGTGTAGAGTCACAAGCAGTCACAGGAGTCTGACATGGTGGACCAGGTCAGGTCTCTGTAGTGACATGGTGGACCAGGTCAGGTCTCTGTAGTGACATGGGGGACCAGGTCAGGTCTCTGTAGTGACATGGGGGACCAGGTCAGGTCTCTGTAGTGACATGGTGGACCAGGTCAGGTCTCTGTAGTGACATGGGGGACCAGGTCAGGTCTCTGTAGTGACATGGGGGACCAGGTCAGGTCTCTGTAGTGACATGGGGGACCAGGTCAGGTCTCTGTAGTGACATGATGGACCAGGTCAGGTCTCTGTAGTGATATGGGGGACCAGGTCAGGTCTCTGTAGTGACATGATGGACAAGGTCAGGTCTCTGTAGTGACATGATGGACCAGGTCAGGTCTCTGTAGTGACATGGTGGACCAGGTCAGGTCTCTGTAGTGACATGATGGACAAGGTCAGGTCTCTGTAGTGACATGATGGACCAGGTCAGGTCTCTGTAGTGACATGATGGACCAGGTCAGGTCTCTGTAGTGACATGATGGACCAGGTCAGGTCTCTGTAGTGACATGATGGACCAGGTCAGGTCTCTGTAGTGACATGGGGGACCAGGTCAGGTCTCTGTAGTGACATGATGGACCAGGTCAGGTCTCTGTAGTGACATGATGGACCAGGTCAGGAGACTGATGACTACATGACTCATCAGCAATCTGGGCTCTAGTAAAGATCAGAATGATTGAATTGGTGTGAAAATTCAGTAAATCTACAGATTGTCATAACATGTTTGTTAGTGCTGGGTTTAGAGTAGAAGTGAATGAGAACTTTCTGAGTGTGTTAGTTAGCGTCTACAGAAGGTTGTGTCTCAGTCAGTGTTCTCTCTGTGACTCTGTGTAAACAGACACCTATCAACAGCTGGCCACTTGGCTACAGAATAGCCCTGTCTTTATATAGAGAGAAGAACTACTGACCCCACCACACACACACTTCGAGTCAGGCACGTACACTTACATGACCACACATACATAAACAGCCATAAGCACACATCTGCCTGACCATACAAAAATGCACACATTGTCCCTTCCGCACGCACGCTCCCCAGCCTAGTGTGCCCGCTCCCCTAGAGACAGACTGGCCGTGTTTACGGCTTTTCCGGAACTTTCACAGGAAGCGAGTGCTGCTCTCCACTTCCAACTTTGTATTTTTGCATCAACACTTGGTGGGGTTTATTTGTGCAGGACAACAGCGCTGGAGGATTTATTGCACTGTAATCTAAAGAGAGAGAGACCTACATCCCATAATACAGCGGTCAGAATTACTGTGAGAATGTAAACTGCAGGGAGAGTCAATTATACAAATAGAGATAGCTGTGATACTCTCAATGTTCTCTGTTGGAGGACACGGTGGATTCTCTCTGGAGGCAGAGGTACTGTCTGCCTGCCAGGAAAACACTCCAAACTCATCCCCATCTCTCCCTCTTCTCTTCTCCTGTCCTCTTGACCTAGTGGCTGGTTGTCCCTGGTGTTGTACATGGTGCGTGGTCATGCCAGATTCAGCTTGTGTAACGCCTCATTCACCTCTATCTAGCATGTACAACACTAGAATACACATTACATACGCACACACACAGCTCATCCTCAACTGCTGCTGTACGTCTGAGGAAAGCAGATCTGTATCACTTAGTGTTGTTGTGCTGCTCAGTTCAGCCTTTCTCTCTCTCACACACACACACACACACACACACACACACACACACCTCTTGCTCTCTCTCTCTCTCTCTCTCTCACACACACACACACCTCTTTCACTCACTCACACACACACACACACACACACATCCACCACCTACCCCATATCCCAGATGCCATAGGAAGTCCAACAGCTGGACATAAGCACATAAATCTGATCTGTCCGTCCCTCCACCCTGTTCATCTCTAATTATTGATAGAAGAGAACTGTTAATGCCTTGCATGTGATTCCTTCTCTCTCCCTTCTCTCTCTCCCTCTCTCTCTCCCTCCATTCTCTCTCTCCCCCTTCTCTCTTTCCCTCTCTCTCTCCCTCCCTTCTCTCTCTCTCCCTTCTCTCTTTCCCTCTCTCTCTCCCTCCCGTCTCTCTCTCTCTCCCTTCTATCTTTCCCTCTCTCTCTCTCTCCCTTCTCTCTCTCTCTCTCTCCCTTCTCTGAACAGCTCATCACTCTTAAACAAGCCGTCTTTATCATCTCA
Organism: Oncorhynchus mykiss; assembly: GCF_057628025.1. Lineage (NCBI taxonomy): Eukaryota > Metazoa > Chordata > Actinopteri > Salmoniformes > Salmonidae > Oncorhynchus > Oncorhynchus mykiss. Next base: position 19,581,637 of record NC_143048.1, on the reverse strand, counting down.
GCCAACTAACTCCCCGTCCCTGAGCCCAGCCTAACGCAGCACACAGCCCAGCCTAACGCAGCACACAGCCCAGCCTAACGCAGCACACAGCCCAGCCTAACGCAGCACACAGCCCAGCCTAACGCAGCACACAGCCCAGCCTAACGCAGCACACAGCCCAGCCTAACGAAGCACACAGCCCAGCCTAACGCAGCACCCAGCCCAGCCTAACGTAGCACCCAGCCCAGCCTAACGCAGCACACAGCCCAGCCTAAAGCAGCACCCAGCCCAGCCTAACGTAGCACCCAGCCCAGCCTAACGCAGCACCCAGCCCAGCCTAACGCAGCACCCAGCCCAGCCTAACGCAGCACCCAGCCCAGCCTAACGCAGCACCCAGCCCAGCCTAACGCAGCACCCAGCCCAGCCTAACGCAGCACCCAGCCCAGCCTAACGCAGCACACAGCCCAGCCTAACGCAGCACCCAGCCCAGCCTAACGTAGCACCCAGCCCAGCCTAACGCAGCACCCAGCCCAGCCTAACGCAGCACACTGCCCAGCCTAACGCAGCACACTGCCCAGCCTAACGCAGCACACAGCCCAGCCTAACGCAGCACACAGCCCAGCCTAACGCAGCACACAGCCCAGCCTAACGCAGCACACAGCCCAGCCTAACGCAACACACAGCCCAGCCTAACGCAGCACACTGCCCAGCCTAACGCAGCACACTGCCCAGCCTAACGCAGCACACTGCCCAGCCTAACGCAGCACACTGCCCAGCCTAACGCAGCACACTGCCCAGCCTAACGCAGCACACAGCCCAGCCTAACGCAGCACACAGCCCAGCCTAACGCAGCACCCAGCCCAGCCTAACGTAGCACCCAGCCCAGCCTAACGCAGCACACAGCCCAGCCTAACGAAGCACACAGCCCAGCCTAACGCAGCACACAGCTCAGCCTAAAGCAGCACCCAGCCCAGCGTAGCACCCAGCCCAGCCTAAAGCAGCACACAGCCTAGCCTAAAGCAGCACACAGCTCAGCCTAACGCAGCACCCAGCCCAGCCTAACGTAGCACCCAGCCCAGCCTAACGCAGCACACAGCCTAGCCTAACGAAGCACACAGCCCAGCCTAACGCAGCACACAGCTCAGCCTAAAGCAGCACCCAGCCCAGCGTAGCACCCAGCCCAGCCTAAAGCAGCACACAGCCTAGCCTAAAGCAGCACACAGCTCAGCCTAACGCAGCACCCAGCCCAGCCTAACGTAGCACCCAGCCCAGCCTAACGCAGCACACAGCCTAGCCTAAAGCAGCACACAGCTCAGCCTAACGCAGCACCCAGCCCAGCCTAATGCAGCACACAGCCCAGCCTAACGCAGCACACAGCCCAGCCTCACGTAGCACCCAGCCCAGCCTAACGCAGCACACAGCCCAGCCTAACGCAGCACACAGCCCAGCCTAACGCAGCACACAGCCTAGCCTAAAGCAGCACACAGCTCAGCCTAACGTAAGGTAATTAGTCTCTAATTGAAAGATGAAGATTGCCAGGTCATCAATGTGCTTATCTTTACATATTGTTGTAAGTTGAAATATGATCTTTTTTTAATGGACTAAAAACATGCTGATTGCCACTGATCACAATCAAGACTGTAGTGGCTGTATAATAACCACTGGGAGTACAGGCAATTTACTGTATCACAAATCTCAACAATGAAAATTCCTGTATTTTATGGAAACAAACCATAGGTTAATCAACCAAATCTACTATGGGAAGTGATTTAGATGGACATCGTCCACCAGGAATGGGCCACCTTTACTTACTTTTTACTTACTTACTGTTGACAGTTAGAATTGTATAATACAAAAGATGAACTTTTGAAATGTGGTTGTGCATCAGCAGTTGTTCTTTTATGTCAATTAGCGCATCAACTAACATTTGTTACATTGGTAAATTAGTCGAGCGGTCAGCTATCTAATCTTGTAGTAATCATGGTCCAATTACCTACTGGGGGGCCCCCATTGATATTGTTAGTCACTCTCACTCAGCTATATTAAAAAGTCACATTTTTCTCACCACCCATGGCAAAATGAGTAGAATTGCAGCAAACTTGCTTTAAAACGTTAACATTTTCTCTGCGCTGTATGGCAAAATGTGTAGAATTGCAGGAAATGAACTCTAAAACTTCTAAATGTGTTTCTCTCAAGGTGGGGGGCAAGGACCAGCAGACTGCATGTTTGGGTATGAACCACTGAGGCCCCTCATTATGAGTTCAGATTTTTGGTGGCCCCGACCCCCATCAAAGTTGCCCATCCCTGCAGTAAATGATTGAAGCCCACATTTTGGAACAGTTCTGTTATTTCCAAGTTCTTTCCACACTTGTCTTTTTTTCCTCCAACCTCCTCAGACAATATTTGTCATGCTGCTTGTGTATTACAAAACCCCAGAGCATTGTAACGGATACACAGAGATCCTAACAGCACTCTCAGACCAAGGCCCAGTCCCAAATACCACTCTATTCCCTACATCAGTCTTACTTTTTACCGGAGCCCTGTGGTTTTCCCTATTGGTCCTGGTTAAAAGTAGAGCACTATGTAGGGAATAGGGTGCCATTTGGGACGCAGACCAAGGCTCCGAGCTGAGTAAATATTTGGAGGGCCTCGGTTCAGAGGAGACGCTCTGCTGTAAGAAGGCCCTTGAACTCTTGGCTGTCCCACATTGGGAGAGAGAGACTTGAGTATGCTAGCAGTGTGTGTGTGTGTGGTGTGTGTAGTACGATCTACACTCGGCTGTCCGCTACACACCAATAAACACCCCGTGCCGTGTTCTGGCCTCTTGCGAGTGTTGTACGGTAGAATAATACACACACTGAGGATACACTCACTTGCATAAATATACTAACTGGACACGCACACACGTATGCACACATGTTCACACAAATGTTACAACACACATGATGTATGCATGCTCATACCTAAACAGTTTACACAGACACACACCTCTACTGTACAGACTCACAGTACTCTTTATACACACATTACACTGACATTCACTCAGCAGAGCCTGTTGACAGGAGTCCGTTGTGACTGGGAGACCAGGAAGAGGGAAAATTAAATGTCTGTTTGTGATTCCCCCTCACTGTTACCCTTCCTTACAACAGCCATGGTTCTTTGAGAATGCCTCGTTGGGAGAGAGGGGGGAGGAAGGAGGGCAGGGGGAGGAGCGAGAGGGGGGAGGAAGGAGGGCAGGGGGAGGAGTGAGAGGGGGGAGGAAGGAGGGCAGTGGAGGAGAGAGAGGGGGGAGGAAGGAGGGCAGGGGGAGGAGAGAGAGGGGGGAGGAAGGAGGGCAGGGGGAGGAGCGAGAGGGGGAAGGAAGGAGGGCAGGGGAGGAGAGAGAGAGTCAGTCAATCACAGCCAGGGAGAGGGGAGGAAGAAGGAGCATGGGGGAGGGCAGTATAGGGGTGAGGGACGGGTGTCGCTGCAGGGCCCGTGTGAACTTCCTGTGAAGGTGTGGAGGATGAGGCGGCGCTGGGAACAGAGGCACATAAGCGGCACGCGGAGATGAGTGTCTGAGCCACGGCTTAGATGCGACTGTTTCACCCCACCGTCCATCTCTCCCTCTATCCATCCTTCCATCCCTACTGGCTATGATGATATTCCACCAAGCTTCACAGACCTCTCCCAGAGCAGAGGCTTTTAAAAAGGAGACATGGTGTACACTGTTGTCAGGGCACTGTAAAGGCTTCTCATCTCTTTCTCTCCTCTCTCTTGCTTTGTTGTTTCTTCTTTCTCTCTTCTTGCTCCTTGAAAAGCTTCACTCGCTGTTGAGTGTGTCAGGGAGGAAGGGGGTTGATGTGGGTCACAGCACCAGGAAAAGCCTGGGTGGAAACGTCCCAGCGTGGGGTAGCTGCTTCTCACACAACACTGTTACTGTTGACGTGACCTGACCCAGGTCTGGCCCTGGTGCTGTAGCGGGGTGGTGGGGAGTGGGCCCAGCAGGTGGTTAGACCCATCACCTTACTGTTTCCTCTGTCACCCTTTCGTATTGTCTTTCTCTCTCTACATCTCTTTCTCTCACTCTCTGGAGCAGAATATACCTTCTTCAGACTATAGTGTTTATCTCCTGACACTCTCTGTCATGTGGAGGGACTTCCAGCCCCTACAGTCAGTAATTCCAGCTAGACACCCAGTCATTATTTTAATAAAATGCAATTACCACTATTACTGGGACAATTGGGTTTTGTGACTGCCCTTTTCTGTACCCCTGCCCTCTCCAGCCCCCTCATCCCACCCCCACACTAGACAAATACCCTGACCGTCCCCACCACACTACTTAATGCCTTGGAGGCAGGTCAAGCCGTGGGCTGTGGGCCATGGGGCTGTAGGGAGGTCAGAGGGAAAACACACGCTGTATTGTGTTGTTTAATTCAACGTAATCTAAAGTGTTCCATGGGAGGGGGGTCCAGTGGTCTGGGGGTCCCTCTCCTCCCCTCCCTTCTCCCCCCGCTGTGGAATTTCATTAAAGTGTTAAAAGAGAGGCTTCCATTTATCATGGATGTCAGAGCCCAGTGTAAAGTGTGTTTTAAAATGTGTCTCAGTGTGGTTTGGAGAGGAGGGCCCATTTTCCCTCCATGTGGTTTTAGGTCATGAGGGGGGCCACTGTTGTGGGACAGCGTCACACGGGGTGGTGGGGTGAGAGGCAAGCTTTTGTGCTAAGTGATATAAAGACGACCAGGCCACACTGAGCAGCCTTTCTTCTGGGCTGGGCTGCCTTTGTTCCTGCAAAATATGATTTGAGATTAGGACCCCAGGGCAGGCATCTTTTTCAATGACCCGTTTTTGTCTTTTTCTGCCAGCTATTCTAATCAGCAGGCCAGGCCTGGGAGATGACTGGGTAGAGAGACACGCAGGATAAAGATGCTGTGTTCAGGAGGAGAGTGGTTGCAAGGAAGGAATTCCAGGATCTGTCATCTGCCAGACATTAACCCCTTATCTTTCCTCCTTACACCCCCTAACCCCCTTCACACACACACACACTCTTTCACCCCTCCTCTCGTCTTTCCTCCATCCACCCCCTCGTCTTTCCTCTAGCCATTCTTCCATCCCCAGATTCCTTCCTGTGGTTTGGAGTGACCTCTCCAGCTCCAGATTCCTTCCTGTGGTTTGGGGTGACCTCTCCATCCCCAGATTCCTTCCTGTGGTTTGGGGTGACCTCTCCATCCCCAGATTCCTTCCTGTGGTTTGGGGTGACCTCTCCATCCCCAGATTCCTTCCTGTGGTTTGGGGTGACCTCTCCATCCCCAGATTCCTTCCTGTGGTTTGGGGTGACCTCTCCATCCCCAGACTCCTTCCTGTGGTTTGGGGTGACCTCTCCATCCCCAGATTCCTCCCTGTGGTTTGGGGTGACCTCTCCATCCCTAGATTCCTTCCTGTGGTTTGGGGTGACCTCTCCATCCCCAGATTCCTTCCTGTGGTTTGGGGTGATCTCTCCATCCCCAGATTCCTTCCTGTGGTTTGGGGTGACCTCTCCATCCCCAGATTCCTTCCTGTGGTTTGGGGTGACCTCTCCATCCCCAGATTCCTTCCTGTGGTTTGGGGTGACCTCTCCATCCCCAGATTCCTTCCTGTGGTTTGGGGTGACCTCTCCATCCCCAGATTCCTTCCTGAGGTTTGGGGTGACCTCTCCATCCCCAGATTCCTTCCTGTGGTTTGGGGTGACCTCTCCATCCCCAGATTCCTTCCTGTGGTTTGGGGTGACCTCTCCATCCCCAGATTCCTTCCTGTGGTTTGGGGTGACCTCTCCATCCCCAGATTCCTTCCTGTGGTTTGGGGTGACCTCTCCATCCCCAGACTCCTTCCTGTGGTTTGGGGTGACCTCTCCATCCCCAGATTCCTTCCTGTGGTTTGGGGTGACCTCTCCATCCCCAGATTCCTTCCTGTGGTTTGGGGTGACCTCTCCATCCCCAGACTCCTTCCTGTGGTTTGGGGTGTTCTCTCCATCCCCAGATTCCTTCCTGTGGTTTGGGGTGACCTCTCCATCCCCAGATTCCTTCCTGTGGTTTGGGGTGACCTCTCCAGCTCCAGATTCCTTCCTGTGGTTTGGGGTGACCTCTCCATCCCCAGATTCCTTCCTGTGGTTTGGGGTGACCTCTCCATCCCCAGATTCCTTCCTGTGGTTTGGGGTGACCTCTCCATCCCCAGACTCCTTCCTGTGGTTTGGGGTGACCTCTCCATCCCCAGATTCCTTCCTGTGGTTTGGGGTGACCTCTCCATCCCCAGATTCCTTCCTGTGGTTTGGGGTGACCTCTCCATCCCCAGACTCCTTCCTGTGGTTTGGGGTGTTCTCTCCATCCCCAGATTCCTTCCTGTGGTTTGGGGTGACCTCTCCATCCCCAGATTCCTTCCTGTGGTTTGGGGTGACCTCTCCAGCTCCAGATTCCTTCCTGTGGTTTGGGGTGACCTCTCCAGCTCCAGATTCCTTCCTGTGGTTTGGGGTGACCTCTCCATCCCCAGATTCCTTCCTGTGGTTTGGGGTGACCTCTCTAGCTCCAGATTCCTTCCTGTGGTTTGGGGTGACCTCTCCATCCCCAGATTCCTTCCTGTGGTTTGGGGTGACCTCTCCAGCTCCAGATTCCTTCCTGTGGTTTGGGGTGACCTCTCCAGCTCCACTATAATAACATGGAGGATCTTTCCAGACCCCCAGCTAAAGTACAGAGTGCTAATGTCTGGCCATGAGAATGGCCTCAGGTAGACAGGAAATGTATGGGTGGAGTGAAGTATGATATAGAGGGAAGGGGTTAACAAGTATGGGAGTATATACAAACAACAAGACAACGTAAATGGACATGACAAAGCCACTGCTCCGTGTGTGGATTCTTACTTAACATGGAATGTTTATGCTGTGTGAGCAGGAAGACATTTGGTGGTTCCTGATGATGAGTTCACAACAGTTCCATGTTAGCTGCTGTCGTGTATCGTGGCATGGAAAGATTGAGAGGCTTCGTCTCTTCTGGACCCGAGATACAGATATGGAACAGCACCTTCTCTCCTTTTTCTCTCTCAATCTGTCCCTCTCTCTCTCTCTCTCTCTCTACAAGGTGCTGGCAGCCCTGGGGATATGCCAGGCTTTCAATTCACTGTGGGAAGGGCCTCGGTACATCTAAAAAGATGGGAGGGTGAGTATCACGCCTGCAGAAAATGGGCAACCTCACTCTGCTAGGGAGAGCAGCCTGAGGCATCCTGCCTGTCCCCGGGCACTCCTCTAGGGAGAGCAGCCTGAGGCATCCTGCCTGTCCCCGGGGGCACTCCTCTAGGGAGAGCAGCCTGAGGCACCCTGCCTGTCCCCGGGCACTCCTCTAGGGAGAGCAGCCTGAGGCATCCTGCCTCTCCCAGGGCACTCCTCTAGGGAGAGCAACCTGAGGCATCCTGCCTGTCCCCGGGCACTCCTCTAGGGAGAGTACCCTGAGGCATCCTGCCTGTCCCCGGGCACTCCTCTAGGGAGAGCAGCCTGAGGCATCCTGCCTCTCCCAGGACACTCCTCTAGGGAGAGCAACCTGAGGCATCCTGCCTGTCCCCGGGCACTCCTCTAGGGAGAGTAGCCTGAGGCATCCTGCCTGTCCCCGGGCACTCCTCTAGGGAGAGCAGCCTGAGGCATCCTGCCTGTCCCCGGGCACTCCTCTAGGGAGAGCAGCCTGAGGCATCCTGCCTGTCCCCGGGCACTCCTCTAGGGAGAGTACCCTGAGGCATCCTGCCTGTCCCCGGGCACTCCTCTAGGGAGAGCAGCCTGAGGCATCCTGCCTTTCCCCAGGCACTCCTCTAGGGAGAGTAGCGTGAGGCATCCTGCCTGTCCCCGGGCACTCCTCTAGGGAGAGTAGCCTGAGGCATCCTGCCTGTCCCCGGGCACTCCTCTAGGGAGAGTAGCCTGAGGCATCCTGCCTGTCCCCGGGCACTCCTCTAGGGAGAGTAGCCTGAGGCATCCTGCCTGTCCCCGGGCACTCCTCTAGGGAGAGTAGCCTGAGGCATCCTGCCTGTCCCCGGGTACTCCTCTAGGGAGAGTAGCCTGAGGCATCCTGCCTGTCCCCGGGCACTCCTCTAGGGAGAGTAGCCTGAGGCATCCTGCCTGTCCCCGGGCACTCCTCTAGGGAGAGTAGCCTGAGGCATCCTGCCTGTCCCCGGGCACTCCTCTAGGGAGAGTAGCCTGAGGCATCCTGCCTGTCCCCGGGCACTCCTCTAGGAAGAGCAGCCTGAGGCATCCTGCCTGTCCCCGGGCACTCCTCTAGGGAGAGTAGCCTGAGGCATCCTGCCTGTCCCCGGGCACAGCAGCTTTTAGACATGCTCTCTATCACTGTTATCTCTCCCCTTCTTCCCTCTCTCAGATTCTCTCTCTTTTCCTTTCCCTCTCCCTCTCTCTCATAGTCTCTCTGACTGTTTTAATGATATCTGCTGTAAAGTGCAGAGCGGAGAAAATGCGTCAGGAAAGGTTAAGACGGGCTTTAGTCAACCTTTGTTGTTGTTTTTGCTGGGTTTAAAAAAAAATCTGGTTTAGGAATAATTTATCTGTTTTTTTTATCCGGTGTAGGCTAGATGGAAGATCTCTCTTGGAAAGTACAGTGTGCGGTTGAAGTGAGGGATTTGTTCAAATGAAGCTCTTAAAGATCATGTAACATAAGTGGAAACAAATGTGAATGCCTTGCCATGTTCCTTCATGGGAAGCTACACAGCCCTATGCCCATTCCTAGTCTTAGCCTCAGCCCTAACTCCAGCCCTAGCACCAGCCCTAGCACCAGCCCTAGCACCAGCCCTAGCACCAGCCCTAACTCCAGCCCTAGCACCAGCCCTAATTCCAGCCCTAGCACCAGCCCTAACTCCAGCCCTAACTCCAGCCCTAACTCCAGCCCTAACTCCAGCCCTAACTCCAGCCCTAGCACCAGCCCTAGCACCAGCCCTAGCACCAGCCCTAACTCCAGCCCTAGCACCAGTCCCAACTCCAGCCCCAGCACCAGTCCCAACTCTACTCCCAGCACCAGTCCCAACTCTACTCCCAGCACCAGTCCCAACTCTACTCCCAGCACCAGTCCCAACTCTACTCCCAGCACCAGTCCCAACTCCAGCACCAGCCCTAACTCCAGCCCCAGCACCAGCCCTAACTCTACTCCCAGCACCAGTCCCAACTCTACTCCCAGCACCAGTCCCAACTCTACTCCCAGCACCAGCCCTAACTCTACTCCCAGCACCAGCCCTAACTCTACTCCCAGCACCAGTCCCAACTCCAGCACCAGCCCTAACTCTACTCCCAGCACCAGTCCCAACTCTACTCCCAGCACCAGCCCTAACTCCAGCACCAGTCCCAACTCTACTCCCAGCACCAGCCCTAACTCTACTCCCAGCACCAGTCCCAACTCTACTCCCAGCACCAGTCCCAACTCTACTCCCAGCACCAGTCCCAACTCTACTCCCAGCACCAGTCCCAACTCTACTCCCAGCACCAGCCCTAACTCTACTCCCAGCACCAGCCCTAACTCTACTCCCAGCACCAGTCCCAACTCTACTCCCAGCACCAGCCCTAACTCTACTCCCAGCACCAGCCCTAACTCCAGCCCCAGGTCCAGTCCCAACTCTACTCCCAGCACCAGTCCCAATTCCAGTCCCAGCACCAGCTCCAGCACCAGCTCTAACTCCAGCACCAGCTCTAACTCCAGCACCAGCTCTAACACCAGCACCAGCTCTAACACCAGCCCTAACTCCAGCCCTTGTCCAACCAAATCAAAGACTAAGATCTAACCCCTGCTCTAAAAAAATGCATTATCATGATGATGTGGCAAGTGCCACTTTGCTTCTTGAAAGTCCAATATCTTGAAAACTTGACTGCTGAAATGCAAAACATTTTGGGACTGTATCAACAGTGGACATTTTTTTTCTTCCTTTAAACCACAACCCAAGCCTTCACCTCATTCTCAGCCCTAGCCTTAACACCAGGCCAACCTAGTCAAACACTAAGACTTAGCCTCTACTTTAACCAAAATCACTGCCCCAGACCGAATAGGAGACGTGAGAGAGGTCCTGGGCTTCCTAGCCCCCTGTCCCTGGCTTTGTCCCTGTCCCTGGCTCTGTCCTTGTCCCTGGCGCTGGCTCTGTCATTGTCCCTGGCTCTGGCTCTGTCATTGTCCCTGGCTCTGGCTCTGTCATTGTCCCTGGCTCTGTCCATGGCTCTGTCCTTGTCCCTGGCTCTGTCCCTGGCTCTGTCCCTGGCTCTGTCATTGTCTCTGGCTCTGTCCCTGGCTCTGTCCCTGGCTCTGTCATTGTCTCTGTCCCTGTCTCTGTCCTTGTCCCTGGCTCTGTCCTTGTCTCTGTCCTTGTCTCTGGCTCTGTCCTTGTCCCTGGCTCTGTCTCTGGCTCTGTCCCTGGCTCTGTCCTTGTCTCGGTCCTTGTCTCTGTCCCTGGCTCTGTCCCTGGCTCTGTCCCTGTCTCTGTCTCTGTCCTTGTCCCTGGCTCTGTCCCTGTCTCTGGCTCTGTCCCTGGCTCTGGCTCTGTCCCTGGCTCTGTCCTTGTCCCTGTCTCTGTCCTTGTCTCTGTCTCTGTCCTTGTCTCTGGCTCTGTCAATGTCCCTGGCTCTGTCCCTGGCTCTGTCCCTCTCTCTGGCTCTGTCCCTGGCTCTGTCCCTGTCTCTGGCTTTGTCCCTGTCTCTGGCTTTGTCCCTGTCTCTGTCCTTGTCTCTGGCTCTGTCCCTTGCTCTGTCCCTGTCTCTGGCTCTGTCCTTGTCTCTGTCCTTGGCTCTGTCCCTGGCTCTGTCCCTGGCTCTGTCCTTGTCTCTGTCCTTGTCTCTGGCTCTGTCCTTGTCCCTGGCTCTGTCCCTGTCTCTGGCTCTGTCCCTGGCTCTGTCCCTGGCTCTGTCCCTGTCTCTGACTCTGTCCCTGGCTCTGTCCCTGGCTCTGTCTCTGTCCCTGTCGTTGTCTCTGTCCCTGGCTCTGTCCCTGGCTCTGTCCTTGTCCCTGTCCTTGTCCCTGTCCCTGTCCTTGTCTCTCTCCTTGTCTCTGGCTCTGTCCCTGGCTCTGTCCCTGGCTCTGTCCCTGTCTCTGGCTCTGTCCCTGTCCCTGGCTCTGTCCCTGTCTCTGGCTCTGTCCCTGTCCCTGGCTCTGGCTCTGTCCCTGGCTCTGTCCCTGGCTCTGTCCCTGTCCCTGGCTCTGTCCCTGGCTCTGTCCCTGTCCCTGGCTCTGTCCCTGGCTCTGTCCCTCGCTCTGTCCTTGTCCCTGGCCCTGGCTCTGTCCTTGTCCCTGGCTCTGTCCCTGGCTCTGTCCTTGTCCCTGGCTCTGTCCCTGGCTCTGTCCTTGTCCCTGGCTCTGTCCCTGGCTCTGTCCCTGGCTCTGTCCCTGGCTCTGTCCTTGTCCCTGGCTCTGGCTCTGTCCCTGGCTCTGGCTCTGAGCGGTGTGTAGGAGGCCGAGCTATGCTGGCGATCTGTTTTACATGGCAATGAATGATGGTCAAAGAAACCATCTCCTGTGTCAAAGCACCCAACAAATATGCCTTTCTCACGGGCTCGGCCAGGCCAGGAGAAGTGCCCCTTTGTCGCGGCAGACGCACATGCTATCAGCTTCCCTGTATCTCTATAAAATATGCCCCATTGTCCCAGAAGCCAACTCTGTGTACTCCAAACCAGCAGCATTCCTGAAGTACACCCCCCCTCCCCTCCCACTTCTTTCCTCCCTGCCTACAGCCATTCTTAGGACTCACTCCTTCCATCCTTCCCTCTTCCATCAGTAGTATCAGTGGAATGCTTTCTCAGAGAGAAAGGAGGGGGAGACTGCCTAGCATGTCTGTCCTTTCTGTCCCTCACTGCTACCCGTAGGGGGCAGTATTCCTGTTGTGGTTAACCGCGTGTCTCGTCACCACATCGTGCCGTAAATAAAAGACATTGAATCCCCCAGTGCCTGGTGAGCCGCTTCCATTTGTGAGTGATGGGGAGCAGCTTGTTCACTGTGCCCAGGGCATTGCCAGCCGCTGCTGGGGATAGTGGGAGGTGATTTGTTGTGTTTATCTCCTTGGCATACATCTCTCCACACACACACACTCACTCTCTCACACACACACACACACACACACACACACACACACACACACAACATACACACACTCAGTCTCTCTAACAGAACATAGATGGAGATCTGAAACAGAACACACTCCCCCGAGGAGCGGTGGAGGTTCTGTTCTGGGATGAATATGGTTATTCAGAAGAAAAACGAGGGAGTGGGAGTCTATTTTAAAAGCGAAGTGCTCTTTTCACGGTGTTGCTAATGTTGGATTGTTTTTCATCAAGGAGCTATTTACTTGAGTCCAGCTTGTAGTGTGTGTGTGTGTGTGTGAGTCTGAGAGAAAAGCCTGGCCTTCCTGCAGCCCTGATGGCAGAGAAAAGCATGTATTTCTAGGTATGTGAAAGCTGTGGGTCTCTACACACTTCTGGGATGGATTATGTCGTGCCTTTGGAAAAATAGAAACCCGCCGACCGACCAGAGACAGCGATTTGGACCACTTAAGTTAGCTCCCAATGTAAACCATAAAAGCAGTGTCTTTTTCCCTCTCTTTTCCTAGGGTGTCCTTGTTACTCCCAGTAGGGGGTTTTGGTGTGTTGGAAACTGAAATGCAAGTCAGGTGTCTGGAGAAAGTGTATCCCCCATGCAGGTCCTGTTCTACATGCGTTGTACAAGGCCACTATCAGACCAGAACTGTGGTGCTTCATCCATGCTATTGTCTAACACAACTACAATGCTATCCTGCTCCTCCATCCATCCTCTAACTGGCACTGTGTCTGCATACTGTACACACCACCACTGACTGTCTGCATACTGTACACACCACCACTGACTGTCTGCATACTGTACACACCACCACTGACTGTCTGCATACTGTATACACCACCACTGACTGTCTGCATACTGTATACACCACCACCGACTGTCTGCATACTGTACACACCACCACCAACTGTCTGCATACTATACACACCACCACCGACTGTGTCTGCACCTGATCACTATCAGTTTGACAGAGCCTAGTAGTAACCCCTCTGATGATGACGTCAGCGTCATGAACCTTCCCTAGCCCCAGTCTTAGCCCCAGTCTTAGCCTTAACCCCAGTCTTAGCCTTAACCAGTCTTAGCCCCTGCCTTAGTCTTAGCCCCCGCCTTAGTCTTAGCCCCAGCCTTAGCCTTAGCCCCAGCCTTAGTCTTAGCCCCAGCCTTAGTCTTAGCCCCAGCCTTAGTCTTAGCCCCAGCCTTAGTCTTAGCCCCAGCCTTAGTCTTAGCCCCAGTCTTTGCCTTAGCCCCAGTCTTAGCCTTAGCCCCAGTCTTAGCCATAGCCCCAGTCTTAGCCTTAGCCCCAGTCTTAGCCTTAGTCTTAGCCTTAGCCCCAGTCTTAGCCTTAGTCTTAGCCTTAGCCCCAGTCTTAGCCTTAGCCCCAGTCTTAGCCTTAGCCCCAGCCTTAATCTTAGCCCCAGCCTTAGTCTTAATCCCAGCCTTAGCCCCAGTCTTAGCCTTAGTCTTAGCCCCAGCCTTAGCCCCAGTCTTAGCCCCAGCCTTAGTCTTAGCCCGAGTCTTAGTCTTAGCCCGAGTCTTTGCCTTAGTCTTAGCCTTAGCCCCACTCTTAGCCTTAGCCCCAGTCTTAGCCTTAACACCAGCCTTAGTCTTAGCCTTAGCCCCAGTCTTAGCCTTAACCCCAGTCTTAGCCTTAGGCCCAGTCTTAGCCCCAGTCTTAGCCCCAGCCTTAGTCTTAGCCCCCGCCTTGGTCTTAGCCCCAGCCTTAGTCTTAGACCCAGCCTTAGCCCCAGCCTTAGTCTTAGCCCCAGCCTTAGCCCCAGCCTTAGTCTTAGCCCGAGTCTTTGCCTTAGCCTTAGCCCCAGTCTTAGCCTTAGCCCCAGTCTTAGCCTTAACCCCAGTCTTAGTCTTAGTCTTAGTCTTAGCCCCAGTCTTAGCCCCAGCCTTAGTCTTAGCCCCAGTCTTAGCCCCAGCCTTAGTCTTAGACCCAGCCTTAGCCCCAGTCTGAGTCTTAGCCCGAGTCTTAGCCTTAGCCCCAGCCTTAGCCCCAGCCTTAGCCCCAGCCTTAGTCTTAGCCCTAGTCTTAGTCTTAGCCCCAGCCTCAGTCTTAGCCCTAGCTTCAGCTTCAGCCCTTAGCACGCACACACTCACACGCTTCACATACGCTGCTGCTTCTCTGTTTATTATTCATCCTGATTGCCTAGTCACTTTTACCCTTACCCACATGTACATATTACCTACCTCGTTCCCCTGCAAATTGACTCTGTACTTGTACTCCTTGTATATGGCCTCCTTTTTGTTGTTTTATTGTTTTACTATTTCCTATTTTGTTTAGGTCATTTGTCTTTTTAACTCTGCACTGTTGGGAACGGGCTCATAAGTCAGCACGTCACGGTAAAGTCTACACCTGTTGTATTCAGCGCATGTGAGAAATAAAACTGGATTGATTTGATTAACCCCTGCCCCATCCCCAACACCAGCCTTAGCCCCTCTTACCTGATCAGTATCAGTTAGACTGAGCCCAACACTAACCCCTCTGATGATGAAGTCAGCACCATGACCACTACAGTCCTAATGGAGTCTTCCCTGTCTTTGTCCTTAACCATCTATTCCCATCAATTATTCAGCAGGGAAAGGAAAGCGTTTGAGTGTGTAACACTGATCCACTGCTACTGAACAATCTATTCTGCACTGCGGTGTAAGTCATGAAATACTGCCTACTCAGGCAGACCACTCTGTAAATGAGCAGTATACGAAGGAGACGGTTGTTTTAAAGATGTTAAATATGCGGAAGACGATGTAGCTAGTCTGTGGAAGACGATGTAGCTAGTCTGTGGAAGAGGATGTAGCTAGTCTGTGGAAGATGATGTAGCTAGTCTGTGGAAGACGATGTAGCTAGTCTGTGGAAGAGGATGTAGCTAGTCTGTGGAAGAGGATGTAGCTAATCTGTGGAAGAGGATGTAGCTAGTCTGTGAAAGAGGATGTAGCTAGTCTGTGGAAGAGGATGTAGCTAGTCTGTGGAAGAGGATGTAGCTAGTCTGTGGAAGAGGATGTAGCTAGTCTGTGGAAGAGGATGTAGCTAAGTATTCAGACCCTTTGTTATGATTGGACATGATTTGGAAAGGCACACACCTGCCTATATAAAGGTCCCAACGTTGACAGTGCATATCAGAGCAAAAACCAAGCCATGAGGTTGAAGGAATTTTCCGTAGAAGCATTGAAGGTCCCCAAGAACACAGTGGCCTCCATCATTCTTAAATAGAAGAAGTTTGGAACCACCAAGACTCTTCCTAGAGCTGGCTGCCCGGCCAAATTGAGCACCTCAGGGAGGTGACAAAGAACCCGATGGTCACTCTGACAGAGCTCCAGAGTTCCTCTGTGGAGATGGGACCAGACGGAAGCCACTCCTCAGTAAAAGGTACATGACAGCACACTTGGAGTTTGCCAAAAGTCACCTAAAGGACTCTAGGACCATGAGAAAGATTCTCTGGTCTGATGAAACCAAGATTGAACTCTTTGGCCTGAATGCAAATATGTCTGGAGGAAACCTGGCGCCATCCCTACGGTGAAGCATAGTGGTGGCAGCATCATGCTGTGGGGATGGTTTTCAGCAGCAGGGACTAGTCAGGATCGAGGGAAAGATGAATGGCACAAAGTACAGAGAGATCCTTAATGAAAACCTGCTCCAGATCGCTCAGGACCTCAGACTGGGGCGAGGCACACAGCCAAGACAATGCCGGAGTGGCTTCGGGACCAGTCTCTGAATGTCCTCAAGTTGCCCAGCCAGAGCCCGGACTTGAACCCGATCAAATATCTTTGGAGAGACCTGAAAATAGCTGTGCAGCAACACTTCCCATCCAACCTGACAGAGCTTGAGAGGATCTGCAGAGAAGAATGGGAGAAACTCCCCAAATATAGGTGTGCCAAGCTTGTAGCGTCATACCCAAGAAGACTCGAGGCTGTAATCGCTGCCGAAGGTGCTTCAATAAAGTACTGAGTAAAGGGTCTGAATACGTAAAATATCTAAATGTGATTTTTTACATTTGCAAAAATTTCTAAAAACCTGTTTTTGCTTTGTCATTATGGGGTATTGTGTGTAGATTGATGAGGGAAATCAATTTTAGAGTAAGCCTCTAACGTAACAAAATGTGGAAAAAGTCTGAATACTTTCCGAATCCGCTGTATGTAAGCGGATGTAGCTACAGTAGCATATGTAAGAGGATATAGCTACAGTAGCATATGTAAGCGGATATAGCTACAGTAGCATATGTAAGAGGATATAGCTACAGTAGCATATGTAAGCGGATATAGCTACAGTAGCATATGTAAGAGGATATAGCTACAGTAGCATATGTAAGAGGATATAGCTACAGTAGCATATGTAAGAGGATATAGCTACAGTAGCATATGTAAGCGGATATAGCTACAGTAGCATATGTAAGAGGATATAGCTACAGTAGCATATGTAAGAGGATATAGCTACAGTAGCATATGTAAGCGGATATAGCTACAGTAGCATATGTAAGCGGATATAGCTACAGTAGCATATGTAAGAGGATATAGCTACAGTAGCATATGTAAGAGGATATAGCTACAGTAGCATATGTAAGAGGATATAGCTACAGTAGCATATGTAAGCGGATGTAGCTACAGTAGCATATGTAAGCGGATATAGCTACAGTAGCATATGTAAGCGGATGTAGCTACAGTAGCATATGTAAGCGGATATAGCTACAGTAGCATATGTAAGAGGATATAGCTACAGTAGCATATGTAAGCGGATATAGCTACAGTAGCATATGTAAGCGGATGTAGCTACAGTAGCATATGTAAGCGGATGTAGCTACAGTAGCATATGTAAGCGGATGTAGCTACAGTAGCATATGTAAGAGGATGTAGCTACAGTAGCATATGTAAGCGGATGTAGCTACAGTAGCATATGTAAGAGGATATAGCTACAGTAGCATATGTAAGCGGATGTAGCTACAGTAGCATATGTAAGCGGATATAGCTACAGTAGCATATGTAAGCGGATGTAGCTACAGTAGCATATGTAAGCGGATATAGCTACAGTAGCATATGTAAGAGGATATAGCTACAGTAGCATATGTAAGCGGATATAGCTACAGTAGCATATGTAAGAGGATGTAGCTACAGTAGCATATGTAAGAGGATATAGCTACAGTAGCATATGTAAGAGGATATAGCTACAGTAGCATATGTAAGAGGTGTAGCTAGTATGTGGAAGAGGATGTTGTATGTGTCAGGAGGCACGAGGATAGGGGGGAAAGGAAGCAAAGGCGTAGTGAAAGGAAAATAGAGAAACAAATGGTAACATCTTAGTGTCAGAGTTGATCAACGAAACAGGCCGATAGCAGTTGGTGTTGAGGGCTATGAGTCCACTAGAGGACTACAGACCGTGTGTGTGTGTGTGTGGGGGGGGGGGGGGGGGGGTGTGGAGGAGCCTGTCTGTCTCGGTCTGAGAGAAGGTTGAGTGGATGTGAGAGGAGACGGGACAGAGGGCAGGGTGAGTGATGCTAATTGAGATTAGCGCCTGGTGCTCTAAATTGACACAGGCTGCATGGGCTGCCCAACAGACACACACACACACACACACTCCCAGAGACTCCCAGGCTGTCAGACCTAGGCAGCCTTGTGTTTTTTTCCTTCCTGGGGGGCGGCAGGAAGGATAGTGAATGGACGAAAAAGTGTAAGAAGAATAAGAAAAGAAATAGCCAGAGGAAAAGTGGCTGAAAATAGCAATGATCCTGAAATGGAGAAAGAGAAGAAAAAAATACCCTTCTTTGTCTTTTCTTTTCTCCCCTCAACCCCCACTTTCACTGGACTGATGGAACCAGACTTCCCATTAGTTCAGAATAAAATCCATAGGGTTTCCCGTGAAGAAGGGCCCAGCTTGGGATGCCTGTGAAAGTCAATTAGATCCACACTGACGGAGGCTACATCCTAAATCAAACCATATTCCCTATATAGTGCACTGCTATATAGGGAATATGATTCCATTTGGGACATAGCCTCTGTCAGCTAGTGCTCTATATAGAGAATAGGGTGCCACAGGCTTTTGCACCCTGTACCCTGACAGACCACCCGACAGACCCTGGACTAACTGTGTGAAGAGGGTGGGGGGGTTAGAATGGGAAGGGGGGGTATTAGATCTATGATCTGAGAGTGCTGTATTGAATATTTTATTGACTGTCTGCTTGCCCTGTGCTGACCTGCCTGACATGCTAACTCCTGGGCCCGCTGGAGACGCCACGTCAGTTCACATCAGAGCAGCCGGTCGTGAGTCTCCCAAAGCATTTCCTGTGAATAAACTCTGGCACCGCGGGGAGGGGGACCAGAACTAGACCACGGCAGCGAGGCAACACTGGTGCACTCCAGACCAAGACAGACACATTCGTACTCGCACACATGTGCGCTCAAGCACATGCATGTACACACACTCACATGCACATAAACACACGATACACACACACAATCTTTCTCTCATCTGCACAGACAGAGACAGGCAGACACAGTACAAACAAATACACTCTCCCTCTCAAGGACTGGTGAAAGTGTCAGCCTTAAACCTTCTGTAAATTGCATCAACTCTGGCCACATGTACGCTTCATGTTCCTGGAATAGTGGGACTCACTGACAATGTTGCTGTTGCGCACTGTTTCATTGATCATTTGTGACATTCCAATTGTCACGTAACTTCCGTTACATTTCAAGATAATTTTGAACAACAAGCACCTCATTACTGGCGACATGGACCTGTACTTCCTTATGCGCCAACCCCCGGTGGTAAGGGTAGGCAACAGCACATTTGCCACACTGATCCTAAACAATGTGGCCCCTCAGGGGTCAAGCACGACTCCAACACATTTCCCAACGGCACAACAGTGGTAGGCCTGATCACCGACAACGATGAGACAGCTTGTAGGGAGGAGGTCAGAGACCTGGCAGTGTGGTGCCAGGACAACAACCTCTCCCTCAATGTGAGCAACACAAAGGAGCTGATCGTGGACTACAGGACAGGGTGGGCCAAACAGGCCCCCATTAACATCAACGGGGCTGTAGCTGAGCGGGTTGAGAGTTTCAAGTTCCTTGGTGTCCACATCACCAACGAACTATCATGGTCCAAACCCACCAAGACAGTTGTGAAGAGGCCACGACAATACCTTTCCCCCCTCGGGTGACTGAAAAGATTTGACATGTGACCTCAGATCATCAAAAAGTTCTACAGTTGCACCATCGAGAGCATCCTGACCGGTTGCATCACCACCTGGTATGGCAACTGCTCGGCATCTGACCGTAAGGCGCTACAGAGGGTAGTGCGTACGGCCCAGTACATCACTGGGACCAAACTACTACCATTCAGGACCTATATACTAGGCGATGTCAGACGAAGGCCTAAATAATTCTCAAACACACACTCACAAACTCCACAGGAAGAATCTCCAGGAATGAAGCAGCCCCTTCATTGACTACACACACGCACAAACACACACGCACCCCAAATCCCCTGACCTGTCACAAAGAGGAGAGGTCCAGTCACCCAAGTCATAGACTGTCCTCTCTGCTACCGCACGGCAAGCAGTACCGGAGCACCGAATTAATCAAATGGCCACCCGGACAATTTACATTGACCCCCCGCACTGCTGCTACTTGCTGTTTATTATCTAGTCATAGTCGCTTTACCCCTACCTACCTTGACTAACTTATACCCCCGCACATTGACTCGGTACCTGTTGTATTCGGCGCATGTGACAAATAACTTTTCATTTGATGGTCTTTCGAATGTGTTAAAAGTCAGAAAGGTCAGCATCGAACTTGCTGCTCTCACAGAGCTCTTTACTTTTTCATGAAGATGACACTGGCTCTCATCTCAGCGGACAGGGCTGCTGACCAGAGACTAACTACACTGATCCTACATCAGAGAAACAAAGAAGTACTGTATACTGAGCATACGGAGACACATCTGATATAGATATGGGTATGTCTGACCAGAGAGGACGTAGTGTTTATTATACTGATCCTGGGTCAGAGCCTCTTCATCTCATTCTCCTAGGTCGTCAACATAGTCATTAGAGCCACACTTACGGCTCACATTCACAAAAACATCCCTTCTCTGATTCTCTCTGTTCTTGTTCCATCTTTCTTCTCTCTCTCTGGCCTGCTCTCTCTCCCTCTCTCTGAATGACATGAAAAGGCTATGCAGTGATGCCAACTCTGAAGAACCACCTGCCTGTCAGAAAGAGGAGAGGTTGGGGTTCCACAACCTCTGGCCTTGTTTCTTTGCCTTACACTGTCATCCACTGCCTTACATTATTATCCACAGTCTTACACTGTCATCCTCTGCCTTACACTGTCATCCTCTGCCTTACACTGTCATCCACTGCCTTACACTGTCATCCACTGCCTTACATTATCATCCACAGCATTACACTGTCATCCTCTGCCTTACACTGTCATCCTCTGCCTTACACTGTCATCCACAGCCTTACACTGTCATGCACTGCCTTACACTGTCATCCTCTGCCTTACACTGTCATGCACTGCCTTACACTGTCATCCTCTGCCTTACACTGTCATCCACTGCCTTACACTGTCATCCACTGCCTTACACTGTCATGCACTGCCTTACACTGTCATCCTCTGCCTTACACTGTCATCCACAGCCTTACACTGTCATCCTCTGCCTTACACTGTCATCCACTGCCTTACACTGTCATCCACTGCATAACACTGTCATCCTCTGCCTTACACTGTCATCCACTGCCTTACACTGTCATCCTCTGCCTTACACTGTCATCCACTGCCTTACACTGTCATCCACTGCCAAAACTCTATCCGCCAATCGGTCCATAGAAATGCTTTCAAAGAAACATTATTTTTGAAGGGGTTATAGTTTAAGTTTTCAATGATGAGTCACGCCAGAGCACAATGCCAGACCCCATGCTGTGTGTGACGCTGTGACCCACGCCTGTCCTACACACACACACACACACACCCTCAGGCTCTCCTCCACACCACGCTTCCTGTCCCCATCGATCACTCTCTGGCATTGCCGCCACACATGTCTCCATCTTTCTTCCTTCCTCCCTCCAAAGCCTGTGTTAGACAGAGTGGACCCCCAGTGTTGCAACTCAACTTGTAGCTCAAACAAAAAACAGAATCTGACCGGGTGTCATCATAGCTGTGTGTGTGTGTGTGTGTGTGTGTGTGTGTGTGTGTGTGTGTGTGTGTAATACTGAATATTGTCTAATATGGTTGAGTTAGGCTACTGGTAATCCAACTATAGTTCCTATACACTGAGATTCAGCAACTGTTGAATGGGAGTTGAGTAGTTTGAAAGGAGCTTATTTTGTGACAGGAGGTGATGGGGATACTGTAGCAGTGAATTACACTGCCTAGCCTGGCCTCGAATATATACACACACACACTTGGGCTGTACAGGTTTTCCCCCTCCCTTTCTGAAACATGCCAGACAACAGCATTCCTCACTCCTTAGGTGTTTTATCCCACACCACCAAAGTTGTTAAAAGACATTAAAAAGGGCTTCCTTAAAACGATTCCTGAAGTTGGCCATGTACTTCTCCTCGCGGCTATATTAAATAAATAAAACGCAGGCTCGCCTTGCCTCCTCTGAGACAGAAAGCTTTCTATGGGGGCCAGAGAGGAAGAGCGCGTGCTGAAAGGGTCACTATAATCCCACCGTTAAAACACTGCAAATGTAATTCAGCCCAGAGGGTGGAACTTTAAAAGTGCAGTTTGTGTGTGTGTGTGTGTGTGTGTGTGTGTGTGTGTGTGTGTCCGTGTGAGTTTTTAAAAGGATTTTAAAGGTTCGGAGGGTGGTCTCTGAGAGCGCTAACGGCGAGCTACTCTCTCTCTCTCTCGCTCTCTCTCTCTCACTAGCTCTCTCTCTTTCACTCACTCACTCTCTCTCCCTCCATCCACTCCTCCCCCTCCATTCACCCCACATCCCCTCTTTGCCCTAGGAGCCTCCATGAAAGTTTGATGTGGATATTAGCTTGTTGCTCATCTTGCACCTTGCTGTTTATAGTATTGACAGCAGCAGTGAACAGGCTGTGAGGCAGATAGCATCGCCAGGCCACTCCAGCCCTCCCTCCTCCTCTCCTCCCTGCATCTCTCGGTCTGTCTGCTGACAACATTAGAAGTGTTTTAACTGGGTTTTAATGGCCGGGCCGTCCTCAGTACTACAGCCCTCTCCCTCCACCTCCCTGACGTTGGAAATAGCTGTTGTGAAAAAAACCTATGCCTGATGGGAGATGACATGCCCTCCTTTTTCTTTCTTTACCTCCCTTCACTCTCTTCTTCCTCGCTGGCGCTGCCACAGCTCATGTGACTGACTGAGAGAAACTAAGGGCTGCCCCATGACAAGGCAATGCCCCTTACGGACTGGATCCCCCCCTTCCCCCAGTTCGCTCTCTCTCTGTCATTGTGAATGGGGTCCTGTGAAACAGTGTGTTTTGTGTGTGTGGTGCTAGAGGTGGGTAACGCTCATTAGCAGAGTTTAGCGACACACAGGGCAGGCTGAATGGGGGAGCTTGTTGCCACACAATGGCTCTGTCCCCCCCTGAGGAACTGTAGGCTGTATGCCCTGGCTCCACGCTGATGCCAAACCTCCCCTTTCCTCCCTCTACTCCCTCCCCTCCTCATCCCCCAAAACCAATTGCTCTCTCTCTCCTTCTCTCTTTCTTTCCCTCGCTGTCTCTCTCTTTCTCCCTATCTTTCTCCCTCTCTCTTTCTCTTTCTCCCTCTTTCTCTCTCCGTGTTGGGTTTGAGGGAATAGACAGATGTCCTGCAACAGCTTTTGTGTGTGTGTGTGTGTGTGTGGGTGTGTGTGTGTGTGTGTGTGTGTGTTTCAGAGATCAGACCAAGCTGTCCAAACTGCTCATCAGATGAGGTCATGTGGCATCCCTGCCCCCCACTTACAAGGTCACATGTCCCACACACCCACAGTGACTCAGTGTCATACACACAGCATCCCCAACAAGCACACTATTATCCAATAAGCAGCCACCGGATAGAACATATCAGATCCAATTGACTCTCCTGCTGGCTTTAAGACAATTCATCAGCCACTGATTAGGAATGAAAGCAATCAGTGTTTTAGGCAGGCAGGAGGAGAGGGAGAGAGGGAGAGCGAGATAGATTGTGTGGGTCAGGGGATGTTTGTAGGTAGATCATTGTGTGTGTTTCTTTGATTCTCTTAATCAATAGTGTTAGTGCCACACCCACATATTACTTCAGTGGAGAGTAGTGGTGGGAACCATATGCATTTAACGTTAGTGGTCCGGACCAGTATTTTAAACTGAGTATCATGATCAACCATCTACATTGAACGAAAATATACAGAGCTGTTGCCAGAGAATTGAATGTTAATTTCTCTACCGTAAGCTGCCTCCAACGTCCTTTTAGAGAATTTGGCAGTACTTCCAACCGACCTCACAACCACAGCCCACGATAAATCTCATTCTGATTTGCTGGGCCTGGCTCCCC
This sequence comes from Oncorhynchus mykiss, assembly GCF_057628025.1. Taxonomy (NCBI): domain Eukaryota; kingdom Metazoa; phylum Chordata; class Actinopteri; order Salmoniformes; family Salmonidae; genus Oncorhynchus; species Oncorhynchus mykiss. The sequence continues at coordinate 19,558,118 of NC_143048.1, read as the reverse complement.
AGTGTGTGGGCCTATGCCCATGCCTGCACCAGTTATGTGAAAGCCATAGATTAGGGCCTAATTAATTTTTAAATTGACTGATTTCCTTATATGAACTGTAACTCAGTAAAATCTTTGACATTTTTGCATGTTACTTTTATATTTTTGTTCAGTATATGTTGATAACATCATAATAATAATATATCAGTAGCTTTTATACAAACAATTAACAATCATGCATGCATACATTTTTCACATGGTGGCACAGTGGGAATCAAACCCATGACCCCTTGGGTTGCAAGCCATTCTCTACCAACTGAGCCACACAGGATCACATGTTGTAGCAACTATATTTATCAACTTTTCCTGTTAGTAAGCTAATCTGAAATGATATTTTATTGCTTTCCTCTGTATAGAACAGTAGAACTAGCTGTCCATTTCCCCTGCAGCCATTTTCCCTGTCATCCACGGTGCTTGGAGTCCATTTTGTGATAGAAGCACTCCGTTTCCCCAGAGTGGTGGTGCTTGTCCTCAGGTGCTGAGGTAACACCTAGGCACTTAGGTCCATAACATGGTCCTCTCACACTGTGGCAGAGTGTGGAGGGTAGAGGTGCTGGGAGCTCACAGCCACTGAGGGAAGAGGGAGGTGTCACTAGACCTGTCTGCAGCCTGTCAGCTATCTCGCTATGATTCACACACACAGGACTGTGAGAGTGTGTGTGGGGAAGAGGGAGTATCTGTGTGTGTGTGTTTGTTTGTTTGTTTGTTTTAAGGCCAAGGGCCGGAAGGCAAAGTCTTCATCACACTCAACCCTATCGCACCAATCCGGACATCCGTGACAAATTCAATTTATATACTCTCTCGCTGCTAATTTAATTTCACAACTCAATTGTGTTGTTCCGGGGTGATGTCATTGATCTGGTCTGTTACTATTGGGTGGTTCTTCAATGCTGTTTCTGAGGACTCTTTTTGGACACGATCTGGGACTTTATATTCATCATCATATGAGTTGAGCTGAAGAACTACCCTCAGTGGGATCCTCTCCTCTTTTCTCCTTTCCTCTCTGCCTCTTCTCCTCTCTGCTCGTCTCCTTACAACTCCTCTCCTCACTACTCTCCTGCTCGTCTCCTTACAACTCCTCTCCTCACTACTCTCCTGCTCGTCTCCTTACAACTCCTCTCCTCACTACTCTCCTGCTCGTCTCCTTACAACTCCTCTCCTCACTCCTCTCCTGCTCTCCTCCTCCTCCTCGTCCTCTCCTGCTCTCCTCCTCTCTCCGCTCTGCTCGTCTCCTTACAACTCCTCTCCTCACTCCTCTCTGCTCGTCTCCTTACAACTCCTCTCCTCTCTCCTCTCTGCTCGTCTCCTTACAACTCCTCTCCTCACTACTCTCTGCTCGTCTCCTTACAACTCGTCTCCTCTCTCCTCTCTGCTCGTCTCCTTACAACTCCTCTCCTCTCTCCTCTCTGCTCGTCTCCTTACAACTCCTCTCCTCACTACTCTCCTGCTCGTCTCCTTACAACTCCTCTCCTCACTCCTCTCTGCTCGTCTCCTTACAACTCCTCTCCTCACTCCTCTCCTGCTCTCCTCCTCTCTCCTCTCTGCTTGTCTCCTTACAACTCCTCTCCTCACTCCTCTCATGCTCTCCTCCTTGTCCTCTCTGCCTCTTCTCCTCTCTCCTCTCTGCTCGTCTCCTTACAACTCCTCTCCTCACTCCTCTCCTGCTCTCCTCCTTGTCCTCTCTGCCTCTTCTCCTCTCTCCTCTCTGCTCGTCTCCTTACAACTCCTCTCCTCACTCCTCTCCTGCTCTCCTCCTCGTCCTCTGTTTTCCAGCAGTGGGATCAGAAGTTCAGGTACGTGGAACGATCACACCCTCTCATCCCTTATGGGATACATTACTGCTTCTCGACAAGGACTGTGAAAGCACACTCAAAAACACACACACTATGTCTTGGCAGTGTGAGCTGTGTTAATGTCTCCAGCAGCAGTAGTATCACCCTCAGGTAGCATGTCTTCTCCATTAGCTCTATGTAGCACTACAACGGGTCAGTGTTGTCTCTCCTCCCCATAGAGTTGCTGAACTATCCCAGGCATCCCGTGAACCCTCTGGCCATCTAATATGAACCCTGTCCGTCTTAGCTGAGGTGGCTATAATTCTCTTTTCAAGAAAACATATTATAATAGGGTCGGCAGACTTTCCTCCAAATAACTTTGTATTTAGTTTTATTTCACCTTTATTTAACCAGGTAGGCAAGTTGAGAACAAGTTGTCATTTGCAAATGCGACCTGGCCAAGATGAAGCGTAGCAATTCGACAGATACAACAACACAGAGTTACACATGGAATAAACAAAACATAGTTAATAATACAGTAAAACAAAAAAAAAACTATTTATAGTGAGTGCAAATGAGGTAAGATGAGGGAGTTAAGGCAATAAATAGGCCATGGTGGCGAAGTAATTACAATATAGCAATTAAACACTGGAATGGTAGATGTGCATAAGATGAATGTGCAGTTAGAGATACTGGGGTGCAAAGGAGCAAGATAAATAAATAAATTGAGTTTGGGGATGAGGTAGGTAGATAGATGGGCTGTTTACAGATGGACTATGTACAGGTGCAGTGATCTGTGAGCTGCTCTGACAGCTGGTGCTTAAAGCTAGTGAGGGAGATATGAGTCTCCAGCTTCAGATATTTTTGCAGTTCTTTCCAGTCATTGGCAGCAGAGAACTGGAAGGAAAGACGACCAAAGGAGGAATTGGCTTTGGGGGTGACCAGTGAGATATACCTGCTAGAGCGCGTGCTACGGGTGGGTGCTGCTATGGTGACCAGTGAGCTAAGGAAGGGCTTTACCTAGCAGAGACTTGTAGATAACCTGTAGCCAGTGGATTTGGCGACGAGTATGGTGACGAGTAGTGTATGGGGCTTTGGTGACAAAACGGATGGCACTGTGATAGGCTGCATACAGTTTGTTGAGGAGAGTGTTAGAGGCTTTTTTTATAGATGACATCACCGAAGTCAAGGATCGGTAGGATGGTCAGTTTTATGAGGGTATGTTTGGCAGCGTGAGTGAAGAATGCTTTGTTGCGATATTGGAAGCCGATTCTAGATTTAATTTTGGATTGGAGATGCTTAATGTGAGTCTGGAGGAGAGTTTACAGTCTAACCAGACACCTAGGTATTTGTAGTTGTCCACGTATTCTAAGTCAGAGCCGTCCAGAGTAGTGATGCTGGACGGGCGAGCAGGTGCCGGCAGTGATCGGTTGAATAGCATGCATTTAGTTTTACTTGCATTTAAGAGCAGTTGGAGGCCCCGGAAGGAGAGTTGTATGGCATTGAAGCTCGTCTGGAGGTTAGTTAGCACAGTGTCCAAAGAGGGGCCAGAAGTATACAGAATGGTATCGTCTGCGTAGAGGTGGATCAGAGAATCACCAGCAGCAAGAGCAACATAATTGATGTATACAGAGAAGAGAGTCGGCCCGAGGATTGAACCCTGTGACACCCCCATAGAGACTGCCAGAGGTCTGGACAACAGGCCCTCCGATTTGACACACTGAACTCTGTCTGAGAAGTAGTTGGTAATCCAGGCGAGGCAATCATTTGAGAAACCAAGGCTGTCGAGTTTGCCAATAAGAATGTGGTGATTGACAGAGTCGAAAGCCTTGGCCAGGTCGATGAATACGGCTGCACAGTAATGTCTCTTTTCGATGGCGGTTATGATGTCGTTTAGAATCTTGAGCGTGGCTGAGGTGCACACATGACCAGCTCGGAAACCAGATTGCATAGCGGAGAAGGTACGGTGGGATTTGAAATGGTCGGTGATCTGTTTGTTAACTTGGCTATTGAAGACCTTAGAAAGGCATGGTAGGATAGATATAGGTCTGTAGCAGTTTGGGTCAAGAGTGTCCCCCCCTTTGAAGAGGGGGATGACCGCAGCTGCTTTCCAATCTTTGGGAATCTCAGACGACACGAAAGAGAGGTTGAACAGGCTAGTAATAGGGGTGGCAACAATTTTGTCAGATAATTTTAGAAAGAAAGGGTCCAGATTGTCTAGCCCGGCTGATTTGTAGGGGTCCAGAGTTGTACCTGGTAGGTTCATTGATAATTTGTGTGAGATTGAGGTCATCAAGCTTGGATTGTAGGATGGTTGGGGTGTTAAGCATGTCCCAGTTTAGGTCACCTAGTAGCACAAGCTTAGAAGATAGATGGGGGGCAATCAATTCACATATGGTATCGAGGGCACAGCTGGGGGCAGAGGGAAGTCTATAGCAAGCGGCAACAGTGAGAGACTTGTTTCTGGAAAGGTGCATTTTTAGAAGTAGAAGCTCGAATTGTTTGGGTACAAACTTGGATAGTAATACAGAACTCTGCAGGCTATCTTTGCAGTAGATTGCAACACCGCCCCCTTTGGCAGTTCTATCTTGGCGGAAAATGTTATAGTTAGCAATGGAGATTTGTTTTTTTTTGGTAGATTCAGACACAGATAGATTCAGACACAGTTGGCAGAATGTGCTAAAGCAGTGAGTAAAACAAACTTAGGGAGTAGGCTTCTAATGTTAACATGCATGAAACCAAGGCTTTTACGGTTACAGAAGTCAACAAATGAGAGCACCTGGGGAGTGGGAGTGGAGCTAGGCACTGCAGGACCTGGATTAACCTAAGGTTTCTGGGCACGATAGCATAGGTTCAAGGCATAGTGTACAGACAAAGGTAAGGTAGGATGTGAGTACATTGGAGGTAAACCTAGGCATTGAGTAATGATGAGAGAGATATAGTCTCTAGAAACGTTTAAACCAGGTGATGTCATCGCATATGTAGGAGGTGGAACAACATGGTTGGTTAAGGCATATTGAGCAGGGCTAGAGGTTCTACAGTGAAATAAGACACTAATCACTAACCAGGACAGTAATGGACGAGGCTTATTGATATTAGAGAGAGACATGCGTAGCCAAGTGAACATATAGGTCCAGTGAGTTGTTGGGCTGACTGGGGACACGGTGATTCAGACAGTTAGCAGGCCGATGCTAACACGCTAACAGTTAGTAGGCTGGGGCTAAACAAGCTAGCAGTTCGCAGACCGGGTTAGCAAGCAAGCAGTTAGTAGGGGCTAGCCGTTAGCAGGCAAGCTAGCAGTTAGCAGACCGGAGCAGGCAACCTAGTAGTTAACATACCGGGGCTAGCAAGTTAACCTATGGGGGACGTCGCAATGGGATTACGTCTGTATTTGCCTCTTCGTGCGGTGACGTTGATAGACCAGTGGTGGAATTAGTAGGGATCCAAGTAGCTCTAGGTAGCTAGCACGCCTAGCAGGTTAGCAGAATGGGCCTTCAGCGGACATTGCGCCTGAGGGGCCTGTTGGAATCCTCGGGCAGATTATGTCGGTATTTCAGTCGTAGAGGATCGGCGGGGTTCTGTGCCCCGTACCGGCAGTAGAAGGGGTCCGGATATTGTCTCCCAGGAGTGAGCCGGGAGATAGCCCCAGGCTAGTTGGTGCTAGCTTCGGGACGGAAACGTTAGCCAGGAGTAGTCAACCCGAGTTGCGGTTAGCAAGCTGTGATGATCCAGATAAAAAGGTTCAGAGTTTGTGGTAGGAATTTGGGGATATGGAGAGAAAAATAGGTCCGGTATGTTCTGATTTAAAACGCGTTGTACGAATTGGCGAGAGCTTTTCGAGCTAAAGGTTAGCTGATGACCGCTAGCAGTGGTTAGCTGACTGATAGCTGGTAGCTAGTTAGCTAGCTAGCTTCAGTTGAGGTATTCCAGTTTGGTGGTAAATAGAAATACTTTAGGAAAGGAAAAAACAGATACACACCACATTGGGTGAGGCGGGTTGCAGGAGAGTATTTTGAAGTTGAGGTTTAGGAAAAAGACATATACACATGGGACGAGACAAGACAAAGACGTCTGACTGCTACGCCATCTTGGATGGCTACTGAACTATCCAAGGCATCTGGTGAACCATAGTAGTATCTGTCTAATATGACCTGGTTATAATTCTCTTTCCAAGAAAATGTATGCCGTAATGTAATTCAGTGGGCTAAGAGTTTTTCCTGACCCTGTGACCGGACTACAGAGTTTTTCCTGACCCTGTGACCGGACTACAGAGTTTTTCCTGACCCTGTGACCGGACTACAGAGTTTTTCCTGACCCTGTGACCGGACTACAGAGTTTTTCCTGACCCTGTGACCAGACTACAGAGTTTTTCCTGACCTTGTGACCGGACTACAGAGTTTTTCCTGACCCTGTGACCGGACTACAGAGTTTTTCCTGACCCTGTGACCAGACTACAGAGTTTTTCCTGACCCTGTGACCGGACTACAGAGTTTTTCCTGACCCTGTGACCAGACTACAGAGTTTTTCCTGACCTTGTGACCGGACTACAGAGTTTTTCCTGACCCTGTGACCGGACTACAGAGTTTTTCCTGACCCTGTGACCGGACTACAGAGTTTTTCCTGACCCTGTGACCGGACTACAGAGTTTTTCCTGTAGAAACAGGAGCACATCGGTCCCAGGATATAAAGGACTGAAGCTCTGAGAGTCTCTTATATTTCCAAAAAGTTGAGTTGTGTCGACAAAACATCGGACACATGGGGTCTGTGATTCTGAAAACCACTGCTGTGGTGTCACCTTTGATCAGGAGTAACGTCAGGATTTTGAGAGGATGTAGTGGACGTTTAAAGACCCAGGTCTGGGCCAGGGTCAGTCCCTGGCTCTACTCCCAGAGAGCAGAGGGAGGGCTGAGGTAGAATAGGGGCAGAGAAGGGGGAGGAGGGGGCGCAGTAAGACTTTGATCCCAGGACCTTGTCATCTTTATGGGGGTGTTGAGAAGAGGAAACCAGGCCAAGAGAGTAGACTATCACACGCTACCAGGCCCGCTCCCTGTGTGTGTGTGTGTGTGTGTGTGTGTGCAGGCGCGCGTGCGTGGTGTACAATGTACAAGTTGGCACAAAACACACACCACATGTGCTAGCCGTCTAGCCGCCCCTTACGACACCCCCCAGCTCAGCCCACCCCAACCGCCTTGAACTCCTGACCTCTCAACTCTACTTGAACCTTTTAGAAAAGTCCTCACAGAACCACTGGTCCCGGGTCACTGGAAACGTCAACACATACAATGTGTGACTACACCGTACAGTGAGAGAGAGCTGGGCCTGCTGTTGTGTAAAAATATGTTAGCTAGCTGGGTGTGCTAGAGGCTTAGAGATGGAGGTAATAAGCTTACATGTCAGGCCTGTTGGTTAGCTAACGGCCAACACTGCTGTGTGTGTGTGTTCTCTGCTCTCCGTGGCAAAACAATGGCTGATTATCCCACTACTCAAAAGGAATGCTCCGACTACACTACTGGTAAACAGGGTGCATGAGTTGGTGCTGTGTGTGTGTGTACACACAGGGTGATGGTGTGATAGTAGATTCATCTCTGTGGACTAGGGATGACGTTTTAAATCAGGTTAGGGGATTTGGGGTGCGTGTGTGTACTCAATGAAGGGGCTGCTTAATTCCTGGAGACACTTGAGTATGTGAGTGTGTGTGCGGTGTGCAAAGCTGCCTTCTAGCCCAGGGCAGTCTCTCTCTGTTTTTATCACTCTTCACTGGACACACACTGCAGGCTGTGGCGCTAAGAGCTCTACCACTATAAAGGACAGAGGGAGGGAAGAGGGGAAGGATAGAGGGAGGGCATAAGACAAGATGTACCCATTCTGTATGTCACGTGTGTGTTTGTATATGTGCCTGTGTGTTGTGTGTTTATTCTCGAAAAGAAAGTGATTAACTAAATCACACTGTGACCGTATAACTCACTTGATATTCTTTGGAATGATCTCAATATGAAATGTGTTTTTCTCTCCTCTTGTCTCGTTTCCTCTCCCCCTGGGGCCCGACCGTACCACTACTCAGTTAAGACATGAATATTCACTAATACATACACACCCTGTTAGAATGCCTGTAGTGCCGAGTACTATGTTCTGCAGACACGTCTGATGATATGAGAACACTCCCAGATCTAGCAGGATGAATCCTTTGCTTTGGTGGTGGGGGAGGAGGAGGAGAGGGTGTCATTTAGCTGTAGTCTGTAAATGAAAGGTGATCTCTTTCTGAGTGAAACTTCAAACAGACAACAGCTGCTGGCCTGCCAGGGTCAGCTGCCGGTCAGTGTGTGTGTGACTGGATCGTGTTCTTCATGTTGCGACCTCTCTTGACATATGTCTGCGTGATGTTATCTCTCTCATCGTTATATGTGTGTCTGTGCATGTGGGGTTATCTCTCCCATCATCATGTATGGTGTGTGTGTGTGTGTATGTGTTATCTCTCCCATCATCACATACCATATGTCTCCTGGAAGAGGGGGATGGGAGAGAGGAGAGTTGGATGAGAGGAGGTGGAAGAGGAGAATGATTGAGGTTGGATGTGGTGTCTGTAGCAGGGAGAGGTGGTGAAACCATGGGGAGAGAGAGGGAGACGAGGACATGTCTGGTTTTGGCATGTGGAGGGAGGCTAGCTAGCCCAGTTGACTAATTTGGATTGATGGGCAGTTGTAAGGGGGAGGGGGGTAGTTTGGAGGTCACCCCTGTGTAATTAAAAGCACATTACTTATTTACTTACACCTATTGCTCACACCTTTACAGTCCTCTCAGATCTATGCAGTAGGAGATAGAGGGTAAGGATGTGCCACCAGGCTCAGAGCCAGCCTGTAAGGGCCTCCTGCTACGGCCTCCCGCTGGCTAATATGCTTCCTCGTTAAACCCTGCTGTTATAAACCAGGACTAGGGGGTTAACACTGGGGGCTAACCGCTAACCCTCCAGAGTGACCAGTAACCTGATCCCGCCTGGCCCACCTCGGGGCCCTCTGGGCTGGGGGAGATCAGGGCCTAGCCCCTCTCCCCTGGTTATCTCTGGGTGCCAGGCCTTGGACCTGGGCTGTGACAGCCTAGAGATGGATAGTAATCCCAGCCAACCCTGATGTTATCACATGGTGATAGGACTACAGTACCGGTTAGACTATCACTGCAATGAGGCTGCAGGTAGTGTAGGGAGAGAGAGACAGGTGTCATAGAGAGAGACAGGTGTGGAGTGTGTGTGTGTGTGTGTGGGCGGGAATGTGTGCGTGTGGGAGAGGGAGTGTGTGTTTGTGGAAGCGGGAGTGTGTGTGTTTGTGTGTCTTCCCTCAGCAGCAGGATTAAAAGCTTGGTAACGTGGACATTCTTATTCTTTTTTGTCTTTTTGGGTGGGTTAATCTGTTGCCCGCGGTGATAATCTGGCAGAGTGTGACAAAAAAACAGAGGCAGAAACTGAATATGAAAACAGCTGGACGAGCAGCTATCAAATGACCTTGGAACACTGGTCTGTGCAAAACATTACAAAGGCCCAGGGACAGACACAGAGAATACGTTCCAAATGGCACCCTATTCCCTATATATAGTGAAACTACTGTTGACCAGGGCCCATAGGGCTGTGGTCGAAAGTAATGCACTATGATACAACTTTGTATACAACTTGATACAACAAGCACTTTTCTCTCCTCTTTCCTCCCTCGTTCCACAGACTTCACCCTTTCACATCCAACTGGAGAGATTTCTCCTCTTTCTGTACACTTCTGCAATCTGTTTCTTCGTTCACTCCTTTCTTTAAAAACGATCCCTCTTTGGACTGTATGGTAACACTCAACACTTGTGAAAGAAATCACACAAAACAACTTGACACAACTTTTTTTGAGACTAAAAAATATTTCTGAAGGTAGTTTGAACCACTCCAAAGAGCACCATCAAACATCCAAGCAGTGCTCCTAACTTTGCCTTTGTTCCCCTCCTTGCACTGTCCCCCTCCCCAACTTTAATTAACTTGTCTGCTTGTCTGAGTCTGGAGGCTTTAGCCTCTGACAATAACCCTACCTGCAACAAGTGCCTAAGAAAGCCCAGGCACAAAGAGAGAAGATTAGCCTGACATTGTTCCTATGTTAGTCTTATTATGACAGTATTAGACTGGACTGGAGAGGCCATTCAGCCCCGGAATCAGGCTTTCAGCGGTCCGGAGGCCAGGGGCCAGCTGGTTGTCTGGCTTCTGCCATTAGCCTCCAGAGTTAGGGGTTCACCTTTTGAACATACTTCTCACAAGTAGAGAAATACCAGGACAAATCCCCAGGTCATAATTGTGTGTGTGTGTGTGTGTGTGTGTGTGTGTGTGTGTGTGTGTGTGTGTGTGTGTGTGTGTGTGTGTGTGTGTGTGTGTGTGTGTGTGTGTGTGTGTGTGTGTGTGTGTGTGTGTGTGTGTGTGTGTGTGTGAGACCTACTTATAATCATAGGAAGTGTGTTAGTCAGATGTGGTTGTTGTTTTAGGGGGGCTGTCATAAGTCTCTGACATTGACTAGAGATCTGGCACTCCTGTTTCATGTCTCTGGGAGAGCTTATCTCTTCTGTGTGTTACCTGGTAAGGAACATTGGACATAAGTTAACTCTGCAAGGACTCGTTTCCTCCTCTTCCCTTTCCTCTGGTCTTCAACTTCTCTCCTCTCTTCTCCTCTGCTCTACTCTCTTCTTGTCTTCAACCTCTCCTCTCTTCTCCTCTGCTCTACTCTCTTCTTGTCTTCAACCTCTCCTCTCTTCTCCTCTGCTCTACTCTCTTCTTGTCTTCAACCTCTCCTCTCTTCTCCTCTGCTCTACTCTCTTCTTGTCTTCAACTTCTCTCCTCTCTTCTCCTCTGCTCTACTCTCTTCTTGTCTTCAACTTCTCTCCTCTCTTCTCCTCTGCTCTACTCTCTTCTTGTCTTCAACCTCTCCTCTCTTCTCCTCTGCTCTACTCTCTTCTTGTCTTCAACTTCTCTCCTCTCTTCTCCTCTGCTCTACTCTCTTCTTGTCTTCAACCTCTCCTCTCTTCTCCTCTGCTCTACTCTCTTCTCGTCTTCAACCTCTCCTCTCTTCTCCTCTGCTCTACTCTCTTCTTGTCTTCAACCTCTCCTCTCTTCTCCTCTGCTCTACTCTCTTCTTGTCTTCAACTTCTCTCCTCTCTTCTCCTCTGCTCTACTCTCTTCTTGTCTTCAACTTCTCTCCTCTCTTCTCCTCTGCTCTACTCTCTTCTTGTCTTCAACTTCTCTCCTCTCTTCTCCTCTGCTCTACTCTCTTCTTGTCTTCAACCTCTCCTCTCTTCTCCTCTGCTCTACTCTCTTCCTGTCTTCAACTTCTCTCCTCTCTTCTCCTCTGCTCTACTCTCTTCTTGTCTTCAACTTCTCTCCTCTCTTCTCCTCTGCTCTACTCTCTTCTTGTCTTCAACTTCTCTCCTCTCTTCTCCTCTGCTCTACTCTCTTCTTGTCTTCAACCTCTCCTCTCTTCTCCTCTGCTCTACTCTCTTCTTGTCTTCAACTTCTCTCCTCTCTTCTCCTCTGATCTACTCTCTTCTTGTCTTCAACCTCTCCTCTCTTCTCCTCTGCTCTACTCTCTTCTTGTCTTCAACTTCTCTCCTCTCTTCTCCTCTGCTCTACTCTCTTCTTGTCTTCAACCTCTCCTCTCTTCTCCTCTGCTCTACTCTCTTCTTGTCTTCAACTTCTCTCCTCTCTTCTCCTCTGCTCTACTCTCTTCTTGTCTTCAACTTCTCTCCTCTCTTCTCCTCTGCTCTACTCTCTTCTTGTCTTCAACCTCTCCTCTCTTCTCCTCTGCTCTACTCTCTTCTTGTCTTCAACTTCTCTCCTCTCTTCTCCTCTGCTCTACTCTCTTCTTGTCTTCAACCTCTCCTCTCTTCTCCTCTGCTCTACTCTCTTCTCGTCTTCAACCTCTCCTCTCTTCTCCTCTGCTCTACTCTCTTCTTGTCTTCAACCTCTCCTCTCTTCTCCTCTGCTCTACTCTCTTCTTGTCTTCAACTTCTCTCCTCTCTTCTCCTCTGCTCTACTCTCTTCTTGTCTTCAACCTCTCCTCTCTTCTCCTCTGCTCTACTCTCTTCCTGTCTTCAACTTCTCTCCTCTCTTCTCCTCTGCTCTACTCTCTTCTTGTCTTCAACTTCTCTCCTCTCTTCTCCTCTGCTCTACTCTCTTCTTGTCTTCAACTTCTCTCCTCTCTTCTCCTCTGCTCTACTCTCTTCTTGTCTTCAACCTCTCCTCTCTTCTCCTCTGCTCTACTCTCTTCTTGTCTTCAACTTCTCTCCTCTCTTCTCCTCTGATCTACTCTCTTCTTGTCTTCAACCTCTCCTCTCTTCTCCTCTGCTCTACTCTCTTCTTGTCTTCAACTTCTCTCCTCTCTTCTCCTCTGCTCTACTCTCTTCTTGTCTTCAACCTCTCCTCTCTTCTCCTCTGCTCTACTCTCTTCTTGTCTTCAACTTCTCTCCTCTCTTCTCCTCTGCTCTACTCTCTTCTTGTCTTCAACTTCTCTCCTCTCTTCTCCTCTGCTCTACTCTCTTCTTGTCTTCAACCTCTCCTCTCTTCTCCTCTGCTCTACTCTCTTCTTGTCTTCAACTTCTCTCCTCTCTTCTCCTCTGCTCTACTCTCTTCTTGTCTTCAACCTCTCCTCTCTTCTCCTCTGCTCTACTCTCTTCTCGTCTTCAACCTCTCCTCTCTTCTCCTCTGCTCTACTCTCTTCTTGTCTTCAACCTCTCCTCTCTTCTCCTCTGCTCTACTCTCTTCTTGTCTTCAACTTCTCTCCTCTCTTCTCCTCTGCTCTACTCTCTTCTTGTCTTCAACTTCTCTCCTCTCTTCTCCTCTGCTCTACTCTCTTCTTGTCTTCAACTTCTCTCCTCTCTTCTCCTCTGCTCTACTCTCTTCTTGTCTTCAACCTCTCCTCTCTTCTCCTCTGCTCTACTCTCTTCCTGTCTTCAACTTCTCTCCTCTCTTCTCCTCTGCTCTACTCTCTTCTTGTCTTCAACTTCTCTCCTCTCTTCTCCTCTGCTCTACTCTCTTCTTGTCTTCAACTTCTCTCCTCTCTTCTCCTCTGCTCTACTCTCTTCTTGTCTTCAACCTCTCCTCTCTTCTCCTCTGCTCTACTCTCTTCTTGTCTTCAACTTCTCTCCTCTCTTCTCCTCTGATCTACTCTCTTCTTGTCTTCAACCTCTCCTCTCTTCTCCTCTGCTCTACTCTCTTCTTGTCTTCAACTTCTCTCCTCTCTTCTCCTCTGCTCTACTCTCTTCTTGTCTTCAACTTCTCTCCTCTCTTCTCCTCTGCTCTACTCTCTTCTTGTCTTCAACTTCTCTCCTCTCTTCTCCTCTGATCTACTCTCTTCTTGTCTTCAACCTCTCCTCTCTTCTCCTCTGCTCTACTCTCTTCTTGTCTTCAACCTCTCCTCTCTTCTCCTCTGCTCTACTCTCTTCTTGTCTTCAACCTCTCCTCTCTTCTCCTCTGCTCTACTCTCTTCTTGTCTTCAACCTCTTCTCTCTTCTCCTCTGCTCTACTCTCTTCTTGTCTTCAACCTCTCCTCTCTTCTCCTCTGCTCTACTCTCTTCTTGTCTTCAACTTCTCTCCTCTCTTCTCCTCTGATCTACTCTCTTCTTGTCTTCAACTTCTCTCCTCTCTTCTCCTCTGCTCTACTCTCTTCTTGTCTTCAACTTCTCTCCTCTCTTCTCCTCTGCTCTACTCTCTTCTTGTCTTCAACCTCTCCTCTCTTCTCCTCTGCTCTACTCTCTTCTTGTCTTCAACTTCTCTCCTCTCTTCTCCTCTGCTCTACTCTCTTCTTGTCTTCAACTTCTCTCCTCTCTTCTCCTCTGCTCTACTCTCTTCTTGTCTTCAACTTCTCTCCTCTCTTCTCCTCTGATCTACTCTCTTCTTGTCTTCAACCTCTCCTCTCTTCTCCTCTGCTCTACTCTCTTCTTTTCTTCAACCTCTCCTCTCTTCTCCTCTGCTCTACTCTCTTCTTGTCTTCAACCTCTCCTCTCTTCTCCTCTGCTCTACTCTCTTCTTGTCTTCAACCTCTCCTCTCTTCTCCTCTGCTCTACTCTCTTCTTGTCTTCAACCTCTCCTCTCTTCTCCTCTGCTCTACTCTCTTCTTGTCTTCAACCTCTCCTCTCTTCTCCTCTGCTCTACTCTCTTCTTGTCTTCAACCTCTCCTCTTCTCTTCTCATTTGCCAAAAGGGACACACGTTTGCCCAGTAATTTAAGATATAGAATGCACCTTTAAAGCATCACAGCGTCCCTCTCTCCCCATAACCTCTCAGGGATCTGAGCATCAGAAAAACATGAGGGAACCAATTTGATGGCCACCCCATTAAGGCCCGGCTCCATAGGGGGATGTCGTCTCTAAAAACCACTCCACTAGAATATCACACAGTTAGTAACAAAGGCCCTGGTACACTTTGATCAACCAAAGGCAACATGGAACCCCTTAACTAGATATCTCATCTCCGCTATCTATCCACCGCTCAGTAAACTGATTCTCCAGGACCTGTTGAAGGGTGGATGGAGATTTTTCTACACTAAGTGCTTAGGTCCAATGAAATGTGGTGTATCTCCCAAGGGACACCCTATTCCCTATATAGTGCACTGCCTTTGGCCAGAGCCCAGTGGGCCCTGGAATAGGGAATAGTGTGCCATTTGGGATATAGCCATGTTCCTTTCATGTGAGGCTGTCTAGGGTCGAGATTACAACACATTAACATGGGTTTGTTTAGAGGGTCAGTTAGAGATGGGAGCCAAACGTAGGCCACACATAAAAGAGAGCGGGAGAGAGAAGGATAAAGATGGAGAAAACAACTGGGGAGAAAAAGGTAAACAAAGGATAGAGAGAGGGAGAGTGGGAGAGCAAAATCTAAATCAGTCAACAGACTGAGAGGGTATTTCCGAGTGTGTGTGTGTGTGTGTGTGTGTGTGTGTGTGTGTGTGTGTGTGTGTGTGTGTGTGTGTGTGGGAGTGGGAAAGAAAAGGGTTGCAGAGTGACTTGGTCAGGCTGACTCAGGGGTCTAGCTGTGTGTTTAGTGGAGGAAGTGGACGTGCTAAGATTGTTATGAAAGACCGAGCATATAGGAAGTAGCACTTAGTGGGGTCTCTGTGAATGACTGCCAGGTCAGGAAGCACAAGTGTGAGACTTGGCCCCTGCTCTGACACACACACACACACACATACACACACACTGCAGCTATACAGTCTGTAGGGAATGTGATGACTGTGGACCCCCTGGGGATACTCAGCAACATACTTGGTACTCTCTTTCTCTCCCTCTCTCTTCTCCCCTTCGTCTTTCTCAATCCTCCTCCTATTTCTCACCATTCCCTGGCCGTTCACATAACCCAGGCCTCCAGAGAGGGGGAGGGAGGGAGGGTGAGCAAGAAGGAAGAGGATGAGAGGAGATGAGGGGGAGGGGTGAGAAGAGAGGAGGAGGAGGAAGGGAGGGGGTAGGATAGGGCTCAGAGGGCAACAGAGTCGGCTCCCTGAAATAGCCCAGGGTAAACAGAGGCTAGCCTGAGAACCAAACATCAGCCCTGGTTCCTGTGCCACAGGCTGTTTCCCAAGTGGCATCCTATTCCCTATATAGTGCGCTACTTTTAACCTGGCCCATAGGGAAGCTGCCACAGCCAGCCATTTCTACTCTGCTATGGGGGACATTTCTCACGGGGAGAGTCCAGGGGGAACCAGTGGTAACAGGATAAATCACACACATCACACCAGTCAGTCACTCTACTCTAGGATTGGTGTGGATTTCTCTCTCCCTTAGTCTAATTGTGTTTCGCAATATATTGCATATTATAATATGGGTGGTTCGAGACCTGAATGCAGATTGGCTGATAGCCGTGGTATATCAGACCTTATACCACAGGTATGACAAAACATTTAGTTTTACTGCTCTAATTACGTTGGTAAGCAGTTGATAATAGCAATAAGGCACCTCGGGGGTTTGTGATATATGGCCAATATACCACAGCTAAGGGCTGAATCCAGGCACTGGCCTTATTGCTTAAATATACAGCTTACACACACATGGGCCCCTGTTTGAGTACTGATGTGTTCCTGGTTTGAAGAGCATGAGGCTCTACCTGACCTTTCTGTGTCTGTCTGCTCTGCTCTCACACGTTTACACACACACACAGTAGTGTGTGTTCGGTGTCTAGCTGCTTCTGCTGGCATGAGCGCAACTCTCTTATTAAAGGAGAGAAAGTGTTTGTGACACCTCTGGTCTGGCTGGCTTGGCTAGCTGTCCCACTGTCTCCTCCACTCTCCTCACATCAACACACACACCTCGCCTAAGAGGGTCTACAGTGGCAAAATCAGTATCTGTCCCGACACCTAGGGTGTCACACGTGGCAATTAATTCCTCACCAGACCCTCCCCGAACACACTTACTCTGCTACACACACACTATGCAGGTGATTCAGTCTTACACACATTCTTGCACACGCCGGTGTACCCACACATTGATTGTCTGGGTGTTGGGTGGCTGTTAGGGGCTGTTCCACCTGGGTCCAGGCAGTGTTTGTGGGCAGGGCAGTCCTCTAGGGCTTCTCCTCTCATTAAAGAGATCTGGTCAAAGAGAGGTGATACCCAAGGAGGACCAGGACCAGCCCTGGGAAAGGCAAGAAGCTGAGGTGGGTGATGTGACAGAGATAAGAACGTTTGAGAAAGTGAATGAGGAGAGAGAGAGTGAGAAATATTGTTGGAAGCTGGTCAAAGCCCTGAGAAAAGCCTGCACCCTCTGGCCTGGGTTTGGGAGGCCGGGGTGAGGGAAGGGGCCAGGGATGGAGGGCAAACTGGGTGACAGAGGGGATTGCCGCAGGGTGGGAACGCAATGTCTTGCCAGGCTGTACTCCCACGGGACCTCCGGAAACACACGCACGGCTCTCTTCCTGCCTCAGGTCAGGCCCCCTATTCAGCTTCCCACCGATCAGGGTCTTTCTTTCTGTGAGTGACAGAGCGAGAAAGAGAGATGGAGAGAGATTAACATTAGGCTCAGGCTTGTACTCTGGCTACTACACTGGCCCTCCATCAATCCCCTCCCTCCATCCCTCCCCCCTTCCCTCCATCCCTCTCCTCCTCCCTCCCTCCATCCCTCTCCTCCCCCCTCCCTCCATCCCTCTCTTCTCTCCTCCCCCCTCCCTCCATCCCTCTCCTCCCCCCTCCCTCCATCCCTCTCCTCCCTCTGCCTGAGAATATGACTGTTAAGTGAGCAGGTCACTTTCACACACTAATTCTTGTGTGCCAGAACAGCGGAGATTCGAGCACTTATTTTTCAAAGCCTTGGGCTGTTTCAGTCCAAAAGTGTATCCCCTCCCTACTACTCCTTGTTCTCTTCCCCTTCACAAATCGCACAGGACGGGATAGTTGAAATCAGCTTGGTGGAAACGAGGTGCAGTGGTTTCAAATCAACAAAGACAGAGGATAACTTTTCAAAATGAAATGTAGCCCAGCTCAACCAGTAGTAGTAGTTGAGGCAAGGGGAAGTAGGCAGGGCGAGGGTGTGTCTTTGTCTGCGTGCATACTGTATGTGTGTAGTTGCATCTGCAAGCGCGTGTGTGCGTCAGCTTCTGTGCATCTGTCTATGTGTGTGTGTCTCCAAGGTCTGAACTTTGCCTGACCCCCCAGCTCTGCTTTTATGATGTCGCCAATTTCATTTGAAAGGCTGAATCATGACTGCCGCTCCTCCGAGAGACAATTAAATGCCAGTAGGAGCAGATACCACCTTGACTACCTCCCAAATGGCACTCTTTTCCCTATATAGTGCACTACTTTAGACCAGGGCCCTGGTCAAAAGTAGTGCACTATAAAGGGTATAGGGTGGCATTTGTTACCCATCCCCTCGTATACTACATCCCAGACACACTACCTGGGGTTAGAACAATGTTTACCCTCCGAAATGTTCTGTTCCACCTCCTACTAGCACTCTATCTGATGTCACTCACACTCTAACCTCACAGGTAGCACACAGTGTTTGAGTGAGTGTTTGAGTGAGTGAGTGAGTGAGTGAGTGAGTGAGTGAGTGAGTGAGTGAGTGAGTGAGTGAGCGAGCAAATTGCTAGTTGGTCCATCCAACTTAAGTAATGCTAGGGGAAACACTGAAGGCACTGGTTTGTGTTTTGGTCAAATCATTGGTCATGTGGTATCTTTGTGGACCTGCGCTGTGTTTTCTCACTGTAGGATTAGACAGGAGTTAGAAAGGGCCAGTGGTGACTGTCTATGTCTTTACACATGATGCTAGTGAATTAATGGTGTGGGCCCATATCTGCTGTGTCAACGTGAAGAGATAGCAGGAATCTTCTCCCATTTATCAAACCATATTTCACAACCCTGAAGAGATGGATGTGGACTCTACTGTCACAAGGTCATGTGGGCTGTGTGTGCGCTCTCCCCTCCAAATCAAATCTTATTGGTCGCAGTCACATATTTAGCAGATGTTATTGCAGGAGTAGCGAAATGCCTGTGTTCCTAGCTCCAACAGTGCAGTAGTATTTAACAATACACAACAATACACACATCTAAAAGTAAAATATAAATATAGATGTATATGATGGGATGTATAGACATTATGGACAGTATATGGATAGTATGTGTAGTATATCTGTAGAATATGTAGTATATGTACAGCAATAGTTAAATAGAATAGGCCTTGACTAGAATACAGTATATGGGTAGAATATGTAGTATATCTGTAGAATACGTAGGGTAGAATACTATATTTACAGCAATAGTTAATAGGTGAGAGGTGTTTGTATGTGCCTGCAGGCATAGGATTACTGACCCAGAGTATATGAGTACTGGACTTGAGTGTGTGTTTGTGTGTGTGTCGGGGGGACGCCAGGCTGTCTCAGGCAGGGAGGCCCTCCCCAGCACCAGAGAGGCAGGAAGAGAGATACTATAAATCAGAGCAGATTACAGAGAGAGGAGGAAGGACAGAGAGAGACAGCTGGACCGCTCCACTGCACCACAGACTCCTCTGGTTAATGTCTCAGACCTACTGTAGAACTGCAGTTCACCTAGACCCTGAACCAGACCTACCTCTACCGCTGGGCCCAGACCCAGGCCTAGACCCAGCGCTGCTAACCTATCACCTATCCACTGTTTTAGCACTATCTCCCAGCCCTGTCTCCTGTACTGTCCTAGCACTATCCCCCAGCCATGTCTCCTATCCCCCAGCCATGTCTCCTATTTCCAACCCTGTCTCCTATCTCCAGCCCTGTCTCCTATCTCCCAGCCGTCTCCTGTACTGTCCTAGCACTATCCCCCATCCCTATCTCCTATCCCCCAGCCCTGTCTCCTGTCTTCTATCTCCCTGCCCTGTCTCCTTTACTGTCCTAGCACTATCCCCCAGCCCTGTCTCCTATCCCCCAGCCCTGTCTCCTGTCTCCTATCTCCCAGCCCTGTCTCCTTTACTGTCCTAGCACTATCCCCCAGCCCTGTCTCCTATCCCCCAGCCCTGTCTCCTGTCTCCTATCTCCCAGCCCTGTCTCCTTTACTGTCCTAGCACTATCCCCCAGCCCTGTCTCCTATCCCCCAGCCCTGTCTCCTGTCTCCTATCTCCCAGCCCTGTCTCCTTTACTGTCCTAGCACTATCCCGCAGCCCTGTCTACTATCCCTGAGCCTTGTCTCCTGTCTCCTATCCCCCAGCCCTGTCTCCTATCTCCCAGTCCTGTCTCCTGTACTGTCCTAGCACTATCCCCCAGCCCTGTCTCCTGTACTGTCCTAGAACTATCCCCCAGCCCTGTCTCCTATCTCCAACTCTGTCTCCTGTACTGTCCTAGCACTATCCCACAGCCCTGTCTCCTATCTCCAACCCTGTCTCCTGTACTGTCCTAGCACTATCCCCCAGCCCTGTCTCCTATCCCCCATCCCTGTCTCCTGTCTCCTATCCCCCAACCCTGTCTCCTGTCTCCTATCCCCCAGCCCTGTCTCCTATCTGCCAGTCCTGTCTCCTGTACTGTCCTAGCACTATCCCCCAGCCCTGTCTCCTATCTCCAACTCTGTCTCCTGTACTGTCCTAGCACTATCCCACAGCCCTGTCTCCTATCTCCAACCCTGTCTCCTGTACTGTCCTAGCACTATCCCACAGCCCTGTCTCCTATCTCCAACTGTCTCCTGTACTGTCCTAGCACTATCCCACAGCCCTGTCTCCTATCTCCAACTCTGTCTCCTGTACTGTCCTAGCACTATCCCACAGCCCTGTCTCCTATCTCCAACCCTGTCTCCTGTACTGTCCTAGCACTATCCCACAGCCCTGTCTCCTATCTCCAACTGTCTCCTGTACTGTCCTAGCACTATCCCCCAGCCCTTTCTCCTATCTCCAACCCTGTGTCCTGTCTCCTATCTCCAGCCCTGTCTCCTATCTCCAGCCCTGTCTCCTGTCTCCTATCTCCAGCCCTGTCTCCTATCTCCAGCCCTGTCTCCTGTCTCCTATCTCCAGCCCTGTCTCCTGTCTCCTATCTCCAGCCCTGTCTCCTGTCTCCTATCTCCAGCCCTGTCTCCTGTCTCCTATCTCCAGCCCTGTCTCCTATCTCCAGCCCTGTCTCCTGTCTCCTATCTCCAGCCCTGTCTCCTATCTCCAGCCCTGTCTCCTATCTCCAGCCCTGTCTCCTATCTCCAGCCCTGTCTCCTATCTCCAGCCCTGTCTCCTGTCTCCTATCTCCAGCCCTGTCTCCTATCTCCAGCCCTGTCTCCTGTCTCCTATCTCCAGCCCTGTCTCCTATCTCCAGCCCTGTCTCCTGTCTCCTATCTCCAGCCCTGTCTCCTATCTCCAGCCCTGTTTCCTGTCTCCTATCTCCAGCCCTGTATCCTATCTCCAGCCCTGTCTCCTGTACTGTCCTAGCACTATCCCCCAGCCTTGTCTCCTATCTCCAGCCCTGTCTCCTATCTCCAGCCCTGTCTCCTGTACTAGGGATTATTTGAACAGTTAACCCCCTGCCTCTCCTCCATGCTCCCCTCTTTATTACATTTCCTGTGAAATAAGAGAGAGAGAAGATCATCTTTCCAGTCCTGGAGGGAGGTAGCAGAGTGAGAAGGAGAGGGATGGACTGACAGGAGTTTTACAGGGTGTCTGTTGGTTCACAGCACCACTGAGGAAGCAAAATCCACTGACCTGGCTGAGAACTGTGTGGATCGTTGAATTGGTATGTAGTTGTTATTGCGTATTACAGACCACAAGAAACCATCTGTGTTGTTGAACTGTTGTTAAAGTCCAAGTTGATTAGTATTTAGTTAGCCAACATAAAGATCCTATGAATACTCTTAGGTAAGAAAATTCACATTCAAGTCCATCACTCATTATGTTCTAAAAACTCACTTAATTTTACTAAACCATTTATCAATGATATTTTTGTCTTTTTCTAATTATTACATACCAGTTTCCACAATATATTTATTTTTTCTTGATTCTTTATCTGATTTTAATTTGGCCATCACTCATTGGGACAGCAAAGAAGAGATTTGTTGTGTTTCGACTACAACCTTCAAATGGCACCCTATTCCCTACATAGTGCACTACTTAAAGGGCTCTGGTCAAAAGTAGTGCACTATATAGGGAATAGGGTGCAGGTTGGGATGCCGACAGGGTCACTGATCCACATAATCTCCCCTCCAAATCGCCGTCTGAAAGTGATGGTTTCACTGTTATTCTTTCCTATTTTAGGGCAAGGAAAGCCTGTGATGTTATCTTATAGCTTGCCAACATTCTCATTGTCTCTCATTCTCGCTCTCTCCATATTTTTGCATTTAATTGTGTTTTGACAACTTTTTCTTTCCGTCGAAAGTCAGTTATAGCTTCCAGTCCTGTGGTAAGGATAGCTTCTAATGACGGCTGAAAGATGGCCGCCATGAATCTCTTACAGAAACCATGAGGAAATCCTTTGAAAAGAGGGAGCCAAGGCAAGCACTAGGACTGCGTCACAAATGGAAACCTATTCCCTACATAGTGGACTACTTTTGACCAGGGCTCATAGAGCTTAGGGTGCCATTTGGTACACAGCCTAGGACTGGTGACCTTGTTTTTCCCTTACGATGCCTGGGTTTAAGTCTTTATACTGTACAGTACAAAGCTCCCAGTTTCTCTCCTGAGCCCTGTTTTACAGTGGAGACTGCAGCCTTGGTGTGGCTCCTTGGCAGCCATTTTGGGGTCAGTGTTAAAACAGTGCAGCAGCTAGTTATACAGCAGGACCCAGCTACTGTATAAAAGGCCATGGGAAAGACACACTGGGACCTGTCACTGAGAGATGTCAAATGTCGTCAAATTTCTCACGCTTTTTTTCCCCTTCTTCCTTCGTTCGCTCTTCCTCTTTCTCTCTATTTTCCCCTCATTTGGTCTTAGGGAAAGTATTGATCCCTCTCTTCCCAAAGTTATTTATAATTGAAGATAAACAAGGAATGTGCAGTTTCCATGGGAACTGTCTGAATTAGGGGTAGCCTGAAATTGTTGTTGTTTTTTTGTATACATATTTTTCTTGCTTGCAAGTCCTGTGAATATGCAAGGGAGGGAGGGAGGAAGAGGAGGGTAAAACATGATACTAGTGTCACCAGAGAGCAAGTGGAGGGAAACGTGGGGAAGTCCAGCTTTACCCCAGTGAGCTGAGCGTTACACATCCTGTTATTTTCCCTGGACTTTGCGACATCTCTGACCACTGAGAGGACCTCTAACACACACACATTCACTGTCCCCCTCAGGCCAGGTCATTCCCAAGTCTTATTTCTGATACACTTTATGGGAATGCTTAAATGTAGCTATGGCAGGGAGGGCAGTTCTAATAATCAAAGCCTTCACACACAGTAAGCTATGCCGTGGCTTCCCAGTCCAGTTCTAGGTGGTCTTCCCAGTCCAGTTCTAGGTGGTCTTCCCAGTCCAGTTCTAGGTGGCATGCTGTCACTCTGGGTTGGCGGTGCCATGTTGGATCCACACAGGTCGAGTGGCAGGGCACAAGATTTACCAAGCTGTCCAGTAAGAGCCTGTGCTAAAACAAGAAGTTACTTTTGCTCTCTTTGAAACCCTACAGTTTCTACATTTGAAGCACTGTCTGGCCTGTGGTGTGAGTTGTGTGTTTTTATTTCTTCAGAGAGATCTAAGGTGATGAGGTGTTAAAGATATCTTTGACACATGAGTACTACACCCTCTCAACCTCCTTCGGCAGGCAGACACACCAACTGTGCCTGTGGTCGTCATCCCCCATGGGGTGAAACTGTCACCACGTGGAGTGTTCTACTGATTAGGCTGAGATTTGTGTGTGGACCACCCAAACCATGCCACGTGTGTGAGGTGTGAGCGGACAGGTCTGTCCCACAGGCTGCAGTGGACACACAAGCAGTGGTTTAAGCGCTGGGAGACTCAAACTGTGAGCACCCTAAGTCTCTTCATTTTATTATAATTTTTTTTATTTAACTAGGCAAGTCAGTTAAGAACAAATTCTTATTTACAATGACAGCCTAGGAAAAGTGGGTTAACTGCCTTGTTCAGGGGCAGAACGACAGATTTTTTTAGCTCAGGGATTCGATCTAGCAACCTTTCGGTTACTGGCCCAACGCTCTAACCACTAGGCTACCTGCTGCCCCATGCGAAAGAGGGGAGTGATGTGGAGACTTACTCACTGCAAATCAGTCAATCGTGGAGAGGAGGATGAGGAGAGGAAGATGAGGAGAGGAGGATGATGAGAGGATGATGAGGAGAGGAAGATGTGGAGAGGAAGATGATGAGGAGAGGAGGCTGGGGAGAGATTGAGCTCTTAGGAAGTAGAGGTGAAGTCCACACACACACTGCTAAAGAAAACCACTCATATATCTAACATGTCATCAACTCCCACTGTTTGGTTAGTACTATGGCTGGTTTACACTCACTGCTACTGAAGTACTCCCCTCCATACCCCCACCTGACTGGGGGCTTAAAGTGTCTGTTTGTTTTGTGATTGTGTGTGTGGGGGCAGGCAGTATCTGTCTGTGAGTTAGTGTGTCGGTCCCTGTCTTGGATGGGGGCTAAGCCCACCATTGACTCAGGCTAGACAGAGTGGGCCAGTCTAGGCACACACACACACTTCAGTATCCACTCAGAAAAATTCCACTGTCTGAGGCGCTGATCCTTTGTGTGTGTGTGTGTGTGTATGTGTGTGTGTGTGTGTGAGTGAGTGAGAGGAGACTTCACCTCCTACTGGTAAATCCTCCCATGTCTCCCTCTATCCCTCCCTGTACCGTTCCCTCACTCTCACTGTCTAGAGGAGAGGTGTTTGGAGTCTCAGACACTTTTCCTCTGACCAAACCAGAGCCATTAGTTAGATGGTGTCTGTGTGGAGGAGTGTACTGTGCGTGTGTGTAGGAGTTTACAGTGTGTGTGTAGGAGTTTACAGTGTGTGTGTGGAGGAGTGTAAACTGGGTTTGAAGGATGAGGTGGAAAATCGTCAACATTTTGTGGGGATATTTTTTCCCCTCTTTCTCCCTGATGTTTCTGTATGAGAAAAACACTAAGGTAAATGCCAGTACTTATCACCTAGGTGCATTCGACAAAATTAATTCTCTATGCAACACTCCCTATTGCACAGTCATCTCAAATAGTGAAATATGTCATAGTTGGTTCACAGAGAGGATGGTTTGGGGTTGGTCTTGTCTGAATTACGGCAACATTAGTTTAAATAATAATTATCCTCTACATCGTTCTGATGACCAGCATAAATCTCCGTTGGCCGAGGCCACAGAGCAATAGGAAACAGACGGTTCATTCTGCTGAATCCCAAATGGCACACTATTCCCTATGTTGTGCTCTGGTCAAACGTTGTACACCATGTAGTGAACAGGGCGCATTCCTGGTAACTGTAGTCCTCTAGGATCAAACAGGAGGGAGTGTTCAGACCAGTGAATCTCTCCTCGGAAGGAGGAGACATGCAGCAGTCAATGGTCTAACTCACATCAGATGTTCCTTTCTTTGTTAATTCATATCAAAGTAGAAATGCTTACTAGCAGTAAGGAGTGAGCTTAGCTCTCTCTCCATTCATTTCCAGAGAACAGTTCACTTTGAAGTTTAACCAGTGGAATTTGTGGCATTTTCCAGGGTTGTTACGTGAATGGATGGACCGTCTCATCGGTCTGTGTGTGTGAGACTAGTGTTCCACTTTAATCATGTTTACTTACTGCTTTACTCATCTCATATGTATATACTGTATTATATTCTGCTGTATTGTAGTTAATGCCACTCCGACATTGCTCGTCCTAATATTTATATATTTCTTAATTCCATTATTTTACTTTTAGATGTGTGTGTATTATTGTAAATTGTTAGATACTACCGCACTGTTGGAGCTAGGAACACAAGCATTTCGCTACACCCGCAATACCATCTAATAATTATGTGTCTGTGACCAATACGATTTGATTTGTGTGTGTGTGTGTGTGTGTGTGTGTGTGTGTGTGTGTGTGTGTGTGTGTGTGTGTGTGCGCGCGTGCAGGGGGATGCATATAAACATTTATATTGCGTTAAAAGAGTGATGTTTAAGAGAGACCAAGCTTTTCTCACAAAAGCTTTCTTGTGATTCATCGCAGGTCTTGATCTCAGGGTGTTTTTTCTCCCATCAGCGATGTTGGTACCAGCTAATATGAGACTGGCCAGACAGACTAACACTCTGTAGGAGAGACATGGCTTGTGTCCCAAATGGCACCCTATTCCCTACATAGTACTACTTTTGACCAGGGCCCATAGGGCTGTGGTCAAAAAGAGTACACTATATAGGGAAATAGGGTGCCGTTTGAGTTGCATCCATGGTGAAAATTGGCCTCCTGACATTTACTGCTGTAGCGTGACATTATTGTGCTGCTGACTCTGTTTTCAAACAGAAAGGAGCAGCCTTGTAAAGTTGAACTTCTGCTTTATGGCCTGGGCCAGCACTCCTGTGGATATGAAATTCCAGGGAGAACGATCTGTCTGTGTCCTGGCCCAGGGAGAACGCCAGGGGAGTGGGTCTGTGTCCCAGCCCAGGGGAGTGGGTCTGTGTCCCGGCCCAGGGGAGTGGGTCTGTATCCCGGCCCAGGGGAGTGGGTCTGTGTCCCGGCCCAGGGGAGTGGGTCTGTGTCCCGGCCCATGGGAGTGGGTCTGTGTCCCGGCCCAGGGAGAACGCCAGGGGAGTGGGTCTGTGTCCTGGCCCAGGGAGAACACCAGGGGAGTGGGTCTGTGTCCCGGCCCAGGGAGAACGCCAGGGGAGTGGGTCCGTGTCCTGGCCCAGGGGAGTGGGTCTGTGTCCTGGAGGGAGAACGCCAGGGGAGTGGGTCTATGTCCTGGCCCAGGGAGAACACCAGGGGAGTGGGTCTGTGTCCCAGCCCAGGGAGAACGCCAGGGGAGTGGGTCTGTGTCCGGACCCAGGGGAGTGGGTCTGTGTCCCGGCCCAGGGAGAACGCCAGGGGAGTGGGTCTGTGTCCCGGCCCAGGGAGAACGCCAGGGGAGTGGGTCTGTGTCCCGGCCCAGGGGAGTAGGTCTGTGTCCTGGCCCAGGGAGAACGCCAGGGGAGTGGGTCTGTGTCCCGGCCCAGGGAGAACACCAGGGGAGTGGGTCTGTGTCCTGGCCCAGGGGAGTGGGTCTGTGTCCTGGAGGGAGAACGCCAGGGGAGTGGGTCTATGTCCTGGCCCAGGGAGAACACCAGGGGAGTGGGTCTGTGTCCCAGCCCAGGGAGAACGCCAGGGGAGTGGGTCTGTGTCCGGACCCAGGGGAGTGGGTCTGTGTCCCGGCCCAGGGAGAACGCCAGGGGAGTGGGTCTGTGTCCCGGCCCAGGGAGAACGCCAGGGGAGTGGGTCTGTGTCCCGGCCCAGGGGAGTAGGTCTGTGTCCTGGCCCAGGGAGAACGCCAGGGGAGTGGGTCTGTGTCCCGGCCCAGGGAGAACACCAGGGGAGTGGGTCTGTGTCCTGGCCCAGGGGAGTGGGTCTGTGTCCTGGCCCAGGGAGAACGCCAGGGGAGTGGGTCTGTGTCCCGGCCCAGGGGAGTGGGTCTGTGTCCTGGCCCAGGGGAGTGGGTCTGTGTCCTTGCCCAGGGAGAACACCAGGGGAGTGGGTCCGTGTCCTGGCCCAGGGAGAACGCCAGGGGAGTGGGTCTGTGTCCTGGCCCAGGGGAGTGGGTCTGTGTCCTGGCCCAAGGGAGTGGGTCTGTGTCCCGGCCCAAGGGAGTCGGTCTGTGTCCCGGCCCAGGGGAGTGGGTCTGTGTCCCGGCCCAGGGGAGTGGGTCTGTGTCCTGGCCCAGGGGAGTGCGTCTGTGTCCTGGCCCAGGGGAGTGGGTCTGTGTCCCGGCCCAGGGAGAACGCCAGGGGAGTGGGTCCGTGTCACGGCCCAAGGAGAATGCCAGGGGAGTGGGTCCGTGTCCCAGCCCAAGGAGAACGCCAGGGTAGTGGGTCCGTGTCCCAGCCCAAGGAGAACGCCAGGGGAGTGGGTCTGTGTCCCGGCCCAGGGGAGTGGGTCTGTGTCCCGGCCCAGGGGAGTGGGTCTGTGTCCTGGCCCAGGGAGAACGCCAGGGGATGGGGTCTGTGTCCTGGCCCAGGGGAGTGGGTCTGTTTCCTGGCCCAGGGGAGTGGGTCTGTGTCCCGGCCCAGGGGAGTGGGTCTGTGTCCTGGCCCAGGGAGAACGCCAGGGGAGTGGGTCTGTGTCCCGGCCCAGGGGAGTGGGTCTGTGTCCCGGCCCAGGGGAGTGGGTCTGTGTCCCGGCCCGGGGGAGTGGGTCTGTGTCCCGGCCCAGGGGAGTGGGTCTGTGTCCCGGCCCAGGGGAGTGGGTCTGTGTCCCGGCCCAGGCGAGTGGGTCTGTGTCCCGGCCCAGGGGAGTGGGTCTGTGTCCCGGCCCAGGGGAGTGGGTCTGTGTCCCGGCCCAGGCTGCTTGGGAATGTTTTGTCTTTTCACAGTTATCCTTTTTTAGTTAATGACTATTCGCATTGACACATCAGCCAGACAGACACTGTGTAAAAACCCCTCCTCTCTCTCTCTCTCGCGTGCACATTCTCTCTCTCTCTCTCTTGCTCTGAGGTGTAATGCAATCTATCCTTGGTAAAGGGCCTGACAGGGCTGGAGCCGTGTGTATGTGTGAGATTGCTCTGGTCTTTGGATGCAGTGTGAGCATGGTTTGAGTGGAAGCAGAGCCCAGGTCTGGTCTTCATCACAGAGAACTGCCCAGGGCCAGACCTTCTACCACCACCAGCAGCCCAGGGGTGGGTGAACAGGGACTCTTGCAAATACACTAACTACATATTCTAACGTTTTGAAATCACCACCACATTGCAATAGGTAGACAAATGCAACATTAGTATGATATCACGTCTGACTAGAGTTTAGTACCTCAAATACAGCTAAGCTATCTCAACAATGGGCTGTGGCTGTTGAGGTGCATTGCATCTGTAAGTGAGTGTGTTGAGCTGAGGTCAGCAGTGCTGTCTGGTGAGAGCTTTGCCGTGGCCTTCAGCAGAAACAGGGGAGTTGGTTGTGGATCAGGGTGTTAAATCGCCAGCCCTTTTTCACCCAGCATGTGTTGATAGGTCCTATATGAATACTGGTCCTACAGTAGCTCTGCAGCTATCCAGCGTGTGTGTCTGTGCGTGTGTGTCAGTATGTACTAGTAGGTGTTTGTGCATGCAATTTGTTTGGGGGGCTCATCTCAGCCAGCCAGTCATTCCAGTTTGGGTGAGAAGGGGCAGGGCCAGATAGGGCCACGAGGGGTTAATGTTGTACTCACGCCAGCCTAGCAGGGCAGAGCGCAAGCAGGGATTGGGTGTTGAGGTGACCCACTAGTCCAGAAAGTGCCTCTCTCCTCCTCTCTTCTGTTTGTCAGCTTGCTACTAGCTAACCCCCCCTAGATGTCGAGGCTAGGGTCGTGACGGTTAGGGGGAGGGCAGGCTGTCACCGGTTCAGGTAGCCCATGCGCATGCCTGTCGCCGTGGGGACTGAGAAGGATGTGATATTCACCCCTCCACCCCATCTTGATGACGGTTTGGGGCTCCCCTTGAAAAATTCAGGACATGTTTCTCAGGCCCTGCCAGGAGTGTCAGTAGCAACACTGACACACACTCACATTTGTTATCTTCATATGGGTTTAAATAACCCCCCCACCCCCTCAGACCCCCAAGCCTATCTGTATGTGGGTTTAGGGCCAATCCTCAGTCCCACGCATGTCTGTGGAAGATGAGCCGGTCCATCCCTGTGTGACCTCATGGACAGTGGTAATCCATCAGGAGTGGGGAGGGAACTAGCAGCAGCAGGGCCTCTGGAGGATGTTGTGTCTGGGTGGAGTTGTTTCTAAGGGGTCAGCAGTCCTGTTGTCTCTGTCGCCTCAGACTCCCACTGGCCAAGTTATTCTGGTGCTTTCCACACAACATCTCTTCCAGGAACACTGCAGCTGACTCACCTCCAACCCGCTATGGGAACACTGTGTGTGTGTGTGTGTGTGTGTGTGTGTGTGTGTGTGTGTGTGTGTGTGTGTGTGTGTGTGTGTGTGTGTGTGTGTGTGTGTGTGTGCGCGCACCTCAAGTCCACAGAAACAATTTGTCTTGATCTGTAACTATTTTTTCCCAGTGCAAATTTGAGGCACCACATTCACATACCGCTGTAATATCACTGGATATGGTTATGCTCTGTGATGATGTAATATCACCGGATATGGTTATGCTCTGTGATGATGTAATATCACCGGATATGGTTATGCTCTGTAATGATGTAATATCACCGGATATGGTTATGCTCTGTGATGATGTAATATCACAGGATATGATTATGCTCTGTGATGATGTAATATCACAGGATATGGTTATGCTCTGTGATGATGTAATATCACAGGATATGGTTATGCTCTGTAATGATGTAATATCACAGGATATGGTTATGCTCTGTGATGATGTAATATCACAGGATATGGTTATGCTCTGTGATGATGTAATATCACAGGATATGGTTATGCTCTGTCATGATGTAATATCACAGGATATGGTTATGCTCTGTGATGATGTAATATCACAGGATATGGTTATGCTCTGTGATGATGTAATATCACAGGATATGGTTATGCTCTGTGATGATGTAATATCACAGGATATGGTTATGCTCTGTGATGATGTAATATCACAGGATATGGTTATGCTCTGTGATGATGTAATATCACAGGATATGGTTATGCTCTGTCATGATGTAATATCACAGGATATGGTTATGCTCTGTGATGATGTAATATCACAGGATATGGTTATGCTCTGTGATGATGTAATATCACAGGATATGGTTATGCTCTGTAATGATGTAATATCACAGGATATGGTTATGCTCTGTGATGATGTAATATCACAGGATATGGTTATGCTCTGTAATGATGTAATATCACAGGATATGGTTATGCTCTGTGATGATGTAATATCACAGGATATGGTTATGCTCTGTGATGATGTAATATCACAGGATATGGTTATGCTCTGTGATGATGTAATATCACAGGATATGGTTATGCTCTGTGATGATGTAATATCACAGGATATGGTTATGCTCTGTGATGATGTAATATCACAGGATATGGTTATGCTCTGTAATGATGTAATATCACATGATATGGTTATGCTCTGTGATGATGTAATATCACAGGATATGGTTATGCTCTGTCATGATGTAATATCACAGGATATGGTTATGCTCTGTGATGATGTAATATCACAGGATATGGTTATGCTCTGTGATGATGTAATATCACAGGATATGGTTATGCTCTGTCATGATGTAATATCACAGGATATGGTTATGCTCTGTGATAATGTAATATCACAGGATATGGTTATGCTCTGTAATGATGTAATATCACTGGATATGGTTATGCTCTGTGATGATGTAATATCACTGGATATGATTATGCTCTGTGATGATGTAATATCACAGGATATGGTTATGCTCTGTGATGATGTAATATCACAGGATATGGTTATGCTCTGTGATGATGTAATATCACAGGATATGGTTATGCTCTGTGATGATGTAATATCACTGGATATGGTTATGCTCTGTAATGATGTAATATCACAGGATATGGTTATGCTCTGTGATGATGTAATATCACAGGATATGGTTATGCTCTGTGATGATGTAATATCACAGGATATGGTTATGCTCTGTAATGATGTAATATCACAGGATATGGTTATGCTCTGTGATGATGTAATATCACAGGATATGGTTATGCTCTGTAATGATGTAATATCACAGGATATGGTTATGCTCTGTGATGATGTAATATCACAGGATATGGTTATGCTCTGTGATGATGTAATATCACAGGATATGGTTATGCTCTGTGATGATGTAATATCACAGGATATGGTTATGCTCTGTAATGATGTAATATCACAGGATATGGTTATGCTCTGTAATGATGTAATATCACAGGATATGGTTATGCTCTGTAATGATGTAATATCACAGGATATGGTAATGCTCTGTGATGATGTAATATCACCGGATATGGTTATGCTCTGTAATGATGTAATATCACAGGATATGGTTATGCTCTGTAATGATGTAATATCACAGGATATGGTAATGCTCTGTGATGATGTAATATCACCGGATATGGTTATGCTCTGTAATGATGTAATATCACAGGATATGGTTATGCTCTGTAATGATGTAATATCACAGGATATGGTTATGCTCTGTAATGATGTAATATCACTGGATATGGTTATGCTCTGTGATGATCTGAATCATCAGGCATCCCAAAAAAATATCATACTGTCTATAATCTGGATACTATACTCAGTGTCTGGTCCGCCTTTATATCGACTGATGTTACTCCCTAGATAGTGTTTTCTAGAACACTACATAGGAAGCTCTTTAGACTTCACATCCATATTGTAAAAAAAAAGCCATCTCGTATGATGTTGTTCATGTTTCACATTGACTTTCTCTGTGTGTAGTCAGGGGACTGATAGTAGTTCCCTGAGCCCTAACATTACCCAGTAGGGTGAGTGGATCACATATCAAAGCTTTTAGGCCATATGGCAAATCTTTGGAATAATCAATTCTATTTGACGTTCAGAAACAATGAATTTGCGTTGCAAATGGCTCCCTATTCCCTATATAGTGTACTACTTTTAACCAGGACTCATAGGGCTCTGGTTAAAATTAGTGTACTATATAGGGAATAGTGTGCCATTTGGTACGCACACTGATAGTGTTTGGGTTGCCTTAGGAAATATGTCCCAGCTTCTGTTGATAACTCCATACTTCCTGATTCAGCTGAATGAGCTCAGGTTGAGGACTGAATAATCTGGGTTTTGAATGTTCAATACTTGCATGGAGGTTAAGACAACGACAACATAGAAACATCAGAATGGCTACTGGCAGGGTGTGGAGGGTTGTGGGATAGGAATGGGAGGAGGGGGTGAGTGGCGTCAATGCGCTTCATCTAGATCCGGGATCTGGAGCTGCCACTGTTTTGCCACATACACACACACTCTACACACACACACATACACACACACACACACACATACACTCTACATACACACACATACTGGGAATGTATTGTTTTGCACAAGGCTTGCTCCGATTAAGGATCCTTCTGTGGCTTTTGGGCTGTACAGACGAGCTTTAACAGCAATGTTTGTGCGTGCATGCTTGTGTGTCTGGTGTCTGAGAGAGCTCGGGTGGGGCAGGGCAGCATGAACCGGAGACCCCCAGAGTGCTCGTTGTGCTAATAAAACAGCAGGCCTATCGGACACCCAACACCCCCGATCAAACCCCATTACATTAAGGAAATATTACACCTCACACTGCCAAGGGCTAGGACTGATGCATTTACAAGGCAAGGCATTAGAGTGTGTGTTTGTGTGTGTGTGTGTGTTAGCCGTGAAGAGTTGTATCTGTTTACCTCCGGTGTTGTCAGGACTTTGGCGGTCCCTTCACAATACACTGACTCTGTCCTGTCTGTAGGTGCCCAGGGTTATATTGATTTACAGGTCTGCAGACCTACTCTAGCTGATGTAGGCAGCATATCATTTGTTTGATAGTTCACTCTGTTTGTCATTTTAGCCTGCTGGAATACTTGTATGAATGAGCATTGTCATTGCTCTTGACCTAAGGCAAGACCCTTGACTTATATGAAAAAGTACAGCATTTCCAGGGTGGGGGGGCACTATTCGACAGCGACACTGTTCGCCCCAGCGCCTTTCATTTGTCTTTGTTTATTAGATGAGACGGAGGTGAGGCGCCTTCAGCTCCGTGGGGTAAAGATTGCAACACATATTCTGCTTTTCTATCGCGTGTGTAATGATGACTGACTGGAAGAAACGGGGTTTGTTGTTTGCAGTAACTTCTTAGTTGTTGTAATATCTCAAACAGACGTGGTCCACCATTTCTAGAATCAGAGAGAGAAAAGTAGGAAGGCAGGGAGGAAGAGGGAGGGAAGGATTGACAGATAAACATGAACATTAAATGTTTAACCATTCACGATCAAGCTTCTGCCTGGACTTTGCTCGATCATATAGCAGCTTCTGCCTGGACCTTGCTCGATCATATACAGTGCCTTGCGAAAGTATTCGGCCCCCTTGAACTTTGCGACCTTTTGCCACATTTCAGGCTTCAAACATAAAGATATAAAACTGTATTTTTTTGTGAAGAATCAACAACAAGTGGGACACAATCATGAAGTGGAACGACATTTATTGGATATTTCAAACTTTTTTAACAAATCAAAAACTGAAAAATTGGGCGTGCAAAATTATTCAGCCCCTTTACTTTCAGTGCAGCAAACTCTCTCCAGAAGTTCAGTGAGGATCTCTGAATGATCCAATGTTGACCTAAATGACTAATGATGATAAATACAATCCACCTGTGTGTAATCAAGTCTCCGTATAAATGCACCTGCACTGTGATAGTCTCAGAGGTCCGTTAAAAGCGCAGAGAGCATCATGAAGAACAAGGAACACACCAGGCATGTCCGAGATACGGTTGTGAAGAAGTTTAAAGCCGGATTTGGATACAAAAAGATTTCCCAAGCTTTAAACATCCCAAGGAGCACTGTGCAAGCGATAATATTGAAATGGAAGGAGTATCAGACCACTGCAAATCTACCAAGACCTGGCCGTCCCTCTAAACTTTCAGCTCATACAAGGAGAAGACTGATCAGAGATGCAGCCAAGAGGCCCAAGATCACTCTGGATGAACTGCAGAGATCTACAGCTGAGGTGGGAGACTCTGTCCATAGGACAACAATCAATCGTAAATTGCACAAATCTGGCCTTTATGGAAGAGTGGCAAGAAGAAAGCCATTTCTTAAAGATATCCATAAAAAGTGTTGGTTAAAGTTTGCCACAAGCCACCTGGGAGACACACCAAACATGTGGAAGAAGGTGCTCTGGTCAGATGAAACCAAAATTGAACTTTTTGGCAACAATGCAAAACGTTATGTTTGGCATAAAAGCAACACAGCTGAACACACCATCCCCACTGTCAAACATGGTGGTGGCAGCATCATGGTTTGGGCCTGCTTTTCTTCAGCAGGGACAGGGAAGATGGTTAAAATTGATGGGAAGATGGATGGAGCCAAATACAGGACCATTCTGGAAGAAAACCTGATGGAGTCTGCAAAAGACCTGAGACTGGGACGGAGATTTGTCTTCCAACAAGACAATGATCCAAAACATAAAGCAAAATCTACAATGGAATGGTTCAAAAATAAACATATCCAGGTGTTAGAATGGCCAAGTCAAAGTCCAGACCTGAATCCAATCGAGAATCTGTGGAAAGAACTGAAAACTGCTGTTCACAAATGCTCTCCATCCAACCTCACTGAGCTCGAGCTGTTTTGCAAGGAGGAATGGGAAAAAATTTCCGTCTCTCGATGTGCAAAACTGATAGAGACATACCCCAAGCGACTTACAGCTGTAATCGCAGCAAAACGTGGCGCTACAAAGTATTAACTTAAGGGGGCTGAATAATTTTGCACGCCCAATTTTTCAGTTTTTGATTTGTTAAAAAAGTAATGTCGTTCCACTTCATGATTGTGTCCCACTTGTTGTTGATTCTTCACAAAAAAATACAGTTTTATATCTTTATGTTTGAAGCCTGAAATGTGGCAAAAGGTTGCAAAGTTCAAGGGGGCCGAATACTTTCGCAAGGCACTGTAGCAGCTTCTGCCTGGACCTTGCTCGATCATATAGCAGCTTCTGCCTGGACTTTACTAAATCATATAGCAGCTTCTGCCTGGACTTTGCTCGATCATATTTCAGCTTCTGCCTGGACCTTGCTCGATCATATAGCAGCTTCTGCCTGGACTTTGCTCGATTAAATAGCAGCTTCTGCCTGGACTTTGCTCGATCATATAGCAGCTTCTGCCTGGACTTTGCTCGATCATATAGCAGCTTCTGCCTGGACTTTGCTCGATCATAGAGCAGCCTCTGAAATTGACGAATACAGTAAAGTAATCCGACATTCAAACTCAAATCATGAAAAATCGAACTAATATCATTTTGGTCTATATCCTACATTAGCTACATACTCCCTGTTCTATGTCATCTCTGTCATTCCCTGGTCCAAAAAGCTGACCTACAAACCTCAGGGAGGGATTGATACTGCAGCTAAATCAAACCAATATAACTGCTATTACGTGAACACAAACATTCTACATTCACCATCATCACCACCGCCAAGGGAGGTTAACTGGGTTAAGAATCTTAGCGGCTCTGAAGCCTTTTGGAGCGATTCCTTATTAATCTCTCTCACCCCCATCACATCCCCCCCACCAAGACATTATCGCCAGGTTTAGGCGGATTTACCTCGCCAGATAACACGACCAGATCTGTCAAAACAGTCAACCCCCCATCCCTACACACACACACATCCTCAGTCCCAACGCCACTGCCAGACAACACACCAACAAAACACCAAGGTTATTATAGTTTGTGAATTTCATTTGTATATTATTTAGTTTCAGTGTTAGGGACAGAAAGTAGCCTATGTGTTGTTGGCATTTATGTGTTAGTAAAGTTTTTGGGGATTTGACTTATTGTCAATATGGGGTATTAATGCATAAGGTGCTAGGTTAGGTTTAAAGGTAGACTCAGCGAGATGATGTAGACCAAGTAAACAGTAGTAGTGGGTCAATTTCCGCAACAACCTGGAGCTCTGAAGCTCGAGGCTAAACCTATTCCGCTGTTTTGGTCCTCTAGCTACCAGGTTGTAGTAGACACACTGTGTGACTGTGTGAGAGCAGAGTCTTGCATCGCGCTCATCTCAATGGTTGTGTTTCTCTGCTCAGACATTGCTGATGCCTACCAGATCTTACAACACCTGGAGAGGTTTTTTACGTATCTGTTAACCACATCATGTTCGTGTTTCTCTGCTCAGACGTTGCTGATGCCTACCAGATCTTACAACACCTGGAGAGGTTTTTTACGTATCTGTTAACCACATCATGGTCGTGTTTCTCTGCTCAGACGTTGCTGATGCCTACCAGATCTTACAACACCTGGAGAGGTTTTTTACGTATCGGTTAACCACATCATGGTCGTGTTCACCTTGTCAGACGTTGCATGCATCTGCTGATAGTTGCATGCCACGTCATCGACTGTGCAGGCTGGCCCAGACTGTTATACCTTATGATGTGGTGAGCTGATATGTAAAATACCTATCCAGGCGTTGTAAGATCTGGCATGCGTCAGCAGGAACATCTGAGCAGAGAAACATGTTATAGTAGTCTGGTGCCCAACTGCACAGTCCACGACTTGACAAGCAACCATTAGTTGATGCATGTCTGAGCAGGGGAACAACCAATATCTGCGGTGCTGCTCGTAGCAATGTCATTTCACGGCTTTTATTGAGTCAATCTCTGTGACCACCAGATTCAGAAGCTTCAAAACCCCATTAGAAAAAAAGTTTCAAAACCCCATTAGATTTTTTGACCAAAATTGAGAAAAACAACTAAAACTGTACATAATTCATGATTGTTTTATTTGATTTAGTTTGTTTTGGAGTCAAAGATAATAGTTTCAGTATAGTTTTAGTTTTTCAAACAGGTTTGTTAATTTTATTTCAGTTTACTAAATAGATTTTTCATGATTTGTTTTCTTTTCTTTTCTGTTGCATTTTACTATAATATGACAGGAACTTTCCTCTATCTCTCCTCGACTCTTTTCTCCTTCCCTCGCTTTTCTCCTCCTCCTTTACTTCCCGCTAACTCTAGATTAGGGAGCCAACTAATCCTATATATTGTATTGTATGTTTTCTTACTAGGCCTTCTCACCAAATGACCCAATTCCCCTCTCCTCTTTTTTTCTGATCATTGGTCAGTGATGCATCACACATGCACAACATCTGATGAACAAGTGTAGTGGCCTAAGATTGTTGGTCACATCATAAGTAGTGAGATACTGAAGATCTGTGTGTGCGTGTGTGTGTAGTCTAAACTGTGTGTGGAGGAGTGGCCATGTGTTTACATGAGGGACTGATTAGAACGCCTGCGTATCTTCTAACAGCCCACACACACACACACACACCACACACAAATTGAGTCAAAGTATCTCTCTCTCTTAGTCTCTGTCTCAATACGTGTGTGCTCATCAACACGTAATTTTAGCATGTTTTTCTGCTGTATGGTTGCGTGTTGTTTTTTCTCCTTCCTGCTCTGCCATTAACACCTGGGGGAGGGGTGTGTAGTGTGTTATATGTAACAGTCTGGTATTGACAGTTGAATTGGTAGCCTGTATTATTGTGTGTGAACTGTCATCTGTCTCCCTACCCTGGGTCTGGGTCCTGTGTAAGGCTCTTAGAGGGATAATCTGGGCTCTGCCAGGGGTCTTACATCGCCCGCCCAGACCAGGGGTGTCGGGAGGATCAGGACGAGGCGCGAAAAGGACAGGATAGCACACACATCGACCCCCGCCCCGGCTCTGAGGATCGGGGGAGGGGGTTATGATATTTCTTCATTTCTTTATTTTTGTACTTTTTGGATTATGTGTGTATTGCTAGGTATTACTGCACTGTTGGAGCTAGAGACATAAGCATTTCGCTGCACCTGCAATAACATCTTCAAATATGTGTACGTGACCAAAAACTCTGATTTGATTTTGAGTTTCAGCGCTGTATGCGTGCGTGTGTGTATGGGCACTTGGGCTTGGAGGGTAGACTAGGGAAGATGTGTGTGGACTGTAGCTTACTGAGTGAAGGAGGGTGGGGGGGAGGGGGTATTTGGAGCGGACCCTCCTTGCTCTGTCTTGACCTTAGAGCCATCAGGCCCCTCAATGAGCCAGCGTGTCTGTGAAATGCACTTTATTATTGGTTAATCTGCCCACAGTGGCAGCCCTCATTTCTCATTGGATTCCACCCCTGTGGAGTGTGTGTGTGTGTGTGTGTGTGTGTGTGTGTGTGTGTGTGCGTGCGCACCGTGGGTCCGTGCCTAATTGGACAAATTTGCACAGCGGGGGTGGAGGCACAGGCATGGTGGGAGATTGATATATGGACGCTGGAGACAGAGTGCACACACATACTAAATACTCTTGCACACCATAAGTGTTTGTGATGCATACACACATCACATACATTCACAAATGCATACTGTATACACACAAACATACACACACTCCACGCCACTAATCTAGCCCTACCCAGAGAGAAAGCGTTGGCAGTATAACGGTTATTATATGCTTAGTGTTGTGCTCATACCCAATATCTGAGATTAGCTACGTAATCAACTCCAAACTTTGAGCCCATTTGGTGAGTTTTTCTGTCTATAGATGGCGTCACCATTTCCATTGGGACATTATCCTGAAAGTGATGAAGAGTGTTGGTTGCGGTGTGTGTGTGTGTGTGAGGGAGGGAGGGAGGGAGGGAGGGAGAGAGAGAGAGAGAGAGAGCTGCTAGACCCAGAGCTTTAATCAGGGTTTTTGGCGAGGGGTGAGTTTGTGATGTGTGCAGAGCCTTAAGAGCAGGTTTGAACCCACACTGTTTCATCAAGCCCTCGCGATTCGCTCATATTTGGACCAAAAGCCACCACACTCACAACCAGCTGGTTTCCAGCCCTAGACCCTAGAGTTAGGACTGTAAACACACAGTACACATACATACAGTTATACATGCAGACACAAACACACACACACAACATATACTATATACACCATATATACACACACACACAAAAAGACCACATAATGGGCCATTTCAGCACCCAGACCACAGCTAATAGAGTAAATGACAGGGGAAGGCTGTGAGAGAGTGAGAGGGGGTGTGTGTGTGTGTGTGTGTGTGTGTGTGTGTGTGCGTGCGTGAGACTGTGTTTGTTGTTGTTTTCCCCACACAGCTCTGGCTCTGTCCCTGGCCAAACACTCTTTGATGTGTGTGTGACAGTGTGAGGCATCCCACAGACTCTCAGGGCCAGAACCTCTCCCTCCCTCCCTCTCTCTTTCCATCCCTTCCTTCTCTCCCTCTCTCCATCCGTTGCTCTCTTGATCTATCTCTCCTTGTGGCTGCAGGGGATGACAAGGCACACTGCTGTTTCGCTGTAGGACCCTGCAGCTGCCTAAAACACACACTCACACACTAACACACACATATGGGTCTGGTTATCTCACCCTAGTCCTCTGGCCTACTCTGTTTCTCTCTCCCTCTGTTTCTCTCTCTCTATATATCTCTGTTTCTCTCTCTCTCCCTCTGTTTCTCTTTCTCTCTCTCCCTCTCTCTCTGTTTCTCTCTCTCTCTCCATCTCTGTTTCTCTCTCTCTCCCTCTGTTTCTCTCTCCCTCTGTTTCTCTCTCTCTCTGTTTCTCACTCTCTCTCTGTTTCTCTCTCTGTTTCCCTCTCTCCCTCTGTTTCTCTCTCTCTCTGTTTCTCTCTCTCTGTTTCCCTCTCTCCCTCTGTTTCTCTCTCTCTCTCTGTTTCTCTCTCTGTTTCTCTCTCTCCTTTTCTCTCTGTTTCTCTCTGTCTCTATGTTTCTCTCTTGCGCTGTCTCTGGGAGGATATGACATCATTCCTCCAGTGACCTGGCTTCCCTGTAAAGCAGGAGGATGTCTAATACAGAGATTTTAGATTTAAGCCCTGAAAGATGTTTAGTGTGTGTGTGTGTGTGTGTGTGTGTGTGTCTCTCTCTCCTTGGCAACAAAATATACTCTAGTCTATTTAATTAATTTATATCGCTGACATCCTCAACCTTTGAGACCCAGTAGCACCCTTAGACAAAGCTACACACAGACACACACACAGAGAAAGGACACGCCACTGCTGCATTCTCCATGAGGACAAGTAAACAACATACATCTGGACTGAATCTTTCTTCCATGTCTTTGCCAAGAAGCTTCTATTTAATAAGTATTACTTAACAGAACTGTCAGAGACATAACCTAGTCTTCTAGGTAGATGGAAGGCGTTGTGTGGTTTCAGGAGAGGCACAGCTCATTGGCTCTCTCAATGGAGGCTATCTCCTGCACTTTGCGCCACACACACACACGAAAGTACACAGTGCAACGTTTTCTTTCATTTCATCTTGGCTGTGACTTCATGAAATGTCAAACCAGCCGATCTAGTTCATTTTCCACTCCGTCTCTCTCATACACGTGAACAAACAGGCTGTGTTGATGTATGTGTTGTTGCTGTGTACGCATGCACAATGTGTGCTGTGCATGTGTGTAGTCTCCATTGTTGTTCAAGACTGTCGCCCAAACAAAATGGTTGACGTATCCTCGTTGCAGCGGACTTGTTGTCCAACCCCATATGGAACCAGTTTATCCACGATGACTTCTCTCCATTTCGGGCTCTTTGAAAATGTTGCTACTCCCCAAAAACAATATTCCCTTTGTTTCTATGTTTTTATGTTTCTTTCTTTTTAATGTCTGTCAGAAAACTTTAAATAAGCCAGCCAGCTAAGAATTACTTGCAGAAAGTTAATGCAGAAATATAATATGGCGTGTTTCTCAACCTGCTGTGTTTCTAGAGAGTGTGTGTGATGTTGATGCCAGGGGATAAATCACAACAGGTGACTGATGCTTTTGGCCCATTACAGATTTTTGAAATAAGAACAATGCTTATGTGTTTTATAAAATGACCATTGTGTGTGTGTCTGTGTGAGATTTAGAGAATTTATGTAAGTAAACGTGGTGTGTGTGTGTGTGTGTGTGTGTGTGTGTGTGTGTGTGTGTGTGTGTGTGTGTGTGTGTGTGTGTGTGTGTGTGTGTGTGTGTGTGTGTGTGTGTGTGTGTGTGTGTGTGTGTGTGTGTGTGTGTTATTGGCCTATATGCTTTGGCAGGTCATGAAAGAGAACCACTGATTACACTCCCAGATGTCACACACACATCACTGCTCACCACTCTTCTCTTTAAAGTGTGTGTCCGGTCTGTGTGTAAGGGGGTGGGGGGTAGATATCTACTGTCCCTTAGCCCTTTGTACTTTAGCAGCTCCCTAGTCCCTCTCCAGACACACACACACACACGCATCACCCCATGCAGATTCCTCCTGTGTGTCTAACCCACTTAGCTCTAAAAATACCTTGACCGTGACATCGTCCCAGCTTACAAGTCAACCATTAAATCCTAAAATTAGGCCATTATCAAAACTGACTTCAGATCAGTATATATTGACAACTGGTGGTCAATGTCTATGACTGCGTCCCATAAGGCACCCTATTACCTCTATAATAGGAATTTCCAGATGAAACAAAAGGAGACCAGTCGTTGATAAAGTGTGCCTCCGGGAAAACTATATTTTGTGTGGTATGCAATCGGGTATATCTATAATCACAAACTTGTCAAAGGCGTTTGACACTGTGGACCATACTGTCTTGGTGCAGAGATTGAAGTGTGTTGGGATTACTGGTCATGCTCTGGAGTGGTTTGAACTGCCTGTTAAAGAGAACCCGGTGTGTGGTTGGAAGTCAGACTCCATAGAGTTGTGCTCGGGTGTGCCTCAAGGATCAATTTTAGGTGCCCTGTTTATTATCTAGATCAACACCATTGGGAGACAACACTTTTGCCATCATTCAACAGAAAGTGTAGGATTTGAAGTGTTCTAAATTCCTCCAAAGACAAAATGCAAGGTATTTTCCAACACTGAACACTCTGAAAACCATGTCATTACTACCTTGGAAGGACATTCTATAGAGCAAGTCAAAAGTTACAACATTTTGGGTGGATGAGAAGTTGATCTTCACCACCCATGTAGAGAACCTGTCAGGCAACTCAAGCTGCGTATTGGGTTTTATTACTGGCAACAAAAAAAAACTTGTGGCTCCTTTGCTGCCAGAAAATAGTTGATTCGTTGTACTTTTCTCTCTGCATTAGACTATGGTGATACTATGTATGTGCAAGCCTCCAACTCTACACTGAAGGCTCTTGACTCTGTGTATCATGCAGCCCTTCGTTTTGTCACCAATCAGAGACGTCTAACTCACCATTGTGAACTCCAGCGTGCTGTCGGGTGAACATCACTAGCAACATGCAGGCTCAAACACTGGTACAATACATTCTTATTTAGAAGGCCATTTTAGGAAAACTGTTGTTTTATCTATCCTCTCTTCTAGCTCGAAATGAAAACACGTACAGCGCAGATCTCCATCTTGTTTTATGCTAAGAGTCCTGAAAAAAAGGTCCATTCATTGCTTATTCATTACTCAGTCCCCTGGTCTTGGAATTCCCTCCACACCAACCTACAACTACAGGAACTGGTGTCCCTGGAGGAGTTGAAAGGACAAATAGATGAACAGGTTGTTGAGACATGTAGTTTCTTGTTGTCACCCAATGTCACTAATTTGTGTTACCTTATGTAAGGAAGCGTGTTGTTTTACACACTGCTGTTGCCGGTGTCTTCTGTCCGTTTTCTTACTTAGTTTTTTTGCATTGTGTATTTTTATAGGAATTTGCTCTTGCCTAGTTAATAAACAATCCGTGTCTTAAGTCCTTGTACCTCCAGTTTGGCATCAATCACTATCAAAAAATATGAGAAAAATCCATAACGTTCAGTATCAAATCTAGTGACCATCAAAAGGAGTGTCCCAAATAGAACACTGGAAATCATAGCTGTGATATAGAGGGAAAATATAGAAATATGCTAAGCATTGTGCTAATTACTCTTAACTAAATACTACCTTCATTCATCTTACATTTCAACATTACACCCTCTATAATGCATTACTTTTGACCAGAGGCCCTTGTCAAAAGTAGTGCACTATATAGGGATTAGAGTGCAATTTGTCATGCAGACAGTGACAGACAGCTTAATGAAGCCTGAGTCTGTTGATGTGACAGCCTCATGTTATTAGTACTGTATCAATGCATGTCTGTCAATATGTCATGTGTCAATATGTACAGACTATTCATCTGTAAATGAGGGGGTGATCTCCATTATGGAAGACTGGAGAGAGACAGGCAGGGCTGGACGTGTATGTGTAACAAGACAGGGCTACTGAGACCTTTGTGTGTGTGTGTGTGTGTGTGTGTGTGTGTCCTAATAAAAGTGCAGATCCTGACACGTTTACTGCAGGTATGTGTGGGTGAGGATCTCCAGAGCTTGTGTGGAGGCCAGTCAGGGGCTGGACCCAGGGCTGAGACAGATCCCGTGTCTCATGGTTGTGTACCCATTCAGTTGTTGGGAGCATATTTAGAGTATGGGACCGGTTTTTATTTATTTAGATACAGTGACGTACGCACTGTCACACGTACACACTGTCACACGCACACACTGTCACACGCACACACTTTCACACGTACACACACACGCGTATGTTGAGCAATCTAAGGCCTATACAGTCCACTCCTTGTGTTGCTATTGCCATCCCAAAAGTAGTTGACTAGGGTTGGATTCTGTGAATAACCAAGGATTTAGGGATGGCTGGATCGATTGAGTGAGGGAAGGAGCGTCCTCCCTCGAGGGGTTCAGCGAAAGCCAGATAAACGGTTCCAAACCTCTCTGCCAATACCAGCAAATTGTCCGTTTTCCTTTCCACACTCAGACCACTCCCAGAGAGTCCTAGCAAAATAATTGCTTGAGAAATTGCCCTTTGCTAAAAAGCTATTTTTGTTTCTTTTTTACCATTTTAATTGAAAACAATCACACTAAGGCACTTAATTGTTACCCAGAAATGATTTGATATTGAGATAAAAATGGCTGCATTGGACGTTTAACTCTGTAGGAAAACACTTCCCCCCCCCCATACTCCACAACTCATTGGACCTTTAACTCTGTAGGAAAACACTTCCCCCCCCCCATACTCCACAACTCATCTCATTGGATCTTTAACTCTGTAGGAAAACACTTCCCCCCCCATACTCCACAACTCATTGGACCTTTAACTATGTAGGAAAACACTTCCCCCCCCATACTCCACAACTCATTGGACCTTTAACTCTGTAGGAAAACACTTTCCCCCCCCATACTCCACAACTCATTGGACGTTTAACTCTGTAGGAAAACACTTTCCCCCCCCCCATACTCCACAACTCATTGGACCTTTAACTATGTAGGAAAACACTTTCCCCCCCCCCCATACTCCACAACTCATTGGACCTTTAACTATGTAGGAAAACACTTCCCCCCCATACTCCACAACTCATCTCATTGGACCTTTAACTCTGTAGGAAAACACTTCCCCCCCCATACTCCACAACTCATCTCATTGGACCTTTAACTCTGTAGGAAAACACTTTTCCCCCCCTCATACTCCACAATGCACCATTATCAAACAGTTGTGATAATAACCTCATGGAATATGGGTGTTCTTCAATGGATGTGCTTTATTCATTTTACCATGAGTTTGGAGATGGCTATGCTGTAACTCCATTACATGACTGACATGAAGGCTCTAAAACCACCAACGCTTTATCAGAATATTTTCTGTACTCTATGTTGAGAAATATACAGCCAACAATACAGTCCACTACTACTGACACTACTGCCATCCCAAGTGTAGGTGACTAGGGTCGGATTCTGTGAATACCCATGGATAGAAGGTTGGAGGGATGGATGGATTGAGTGAGGGAA
Organism: Oncorhynchus mykiss; assembly: GCF_057628025.1. Lineage (NCBI taxonomy): Eukaryota > Metazoa > Chordata > Actinopteri > Salmoniformes > Salmonidae > Oncorhynchus > Oncorhynchus mykiss. The sequence continues at coordinate 19,513,351 of NC_143048.1, read as the reverse complement.
GGAGCATCCTCTCATCCTCCCTCGAGAGGGGTCCAGCGACAGCCAGATAAGCAGCTTTCTGCAAAATGACAGAATGAGATAAAGATGAGAGAAAGTAACTAGTGCCAGGTGAATACTTGGTTTAGGCCACAATCATATCAGCCTGAACTGAATAGAGAGGATTCTCCAGAAGCAGATTTTACTTCCTGGAAGTAGGGTCCCTCTGTGATTTTTTAACAATTGGGGATGGTGTTGTTATAACCGGGAAAATAGAGAGATTATGAGGAGAGAGGGAAAGAGGGCGAGAGAAGAGAACACACATTTCTGTCCTGTCAAGCAAACAAATGGGCCTGAACATCAGTGTGTAACTCATGACCATCACCGCATCATCATCACATTAGCCTCATTCAATTACACTGCAACTCGATGCTCCCTGAAATCAGTTAACTACTGCTAAACCATGAAGTGCACTTTTCATAGACAGTCCATGTTTTGCCTAGACCCACATTTTGTTTAGGTGTGGTTAGGCACTTATGGTAATGAGATGAAGGGACTAGTCTTCCCCAAGGTGTTTGGGTTGGGGAGATGCTATATACATTATTTTAATTGGATAGAGGCAGATAAGTGTTGTTAAGTCAGGAGGGGTAAAGTTAGAAGTGGCATGTGATTGTATGTGTCACAAATGGCACCCTATTCCCAATAGAGTGCACTACTTTTGACAAGAGCCCATAGGGCTCATTTGCGATGCATCTGTTGTGTTTTCTGGGTTGCCAGATTCTGGGTAGAGATATGAAGGCTGTTTGGGTTGTAGGGAAATCTGCTGTTTGAGAGAGAGTATTAAGATTCTCTGACCTGGGCCTCCCGGGTGGCGCAGTGGTTAAGGGCGCTGTACTGCAGCGCCAGCTGTGCCATCAGAGTCCCTGGGTCTGTCGTAACCGGCCGCGACCGGGAGATCCGTGGGGCGACGCACAATTGGCCTAGCGTCGCCCGGGTTAGGGAGGGCTTGGTCGGGCTTGGTCGGTAGGGGTGTCCTTGTCTCATCGCGCACCAGCGACTCCTGTGGCGGGCTGGGCGCAGTGTACGCTAGCCAAGGTGGCCAGGTGCACGGTGTTTCCTCCGGCGCATTGGTGCGGCTGGCTTCCGGGTTGGATGTGCGCTGTGTTAAAGAAGCAGTGCGGCTTGGTTGGTTGTGTATCGGAGGACGCATGACTTTCAACCTTCGTCTCTCCCGAGCCCGTACGGGAGTTGTAGCGATGAGACACGATAGTAGCTACTACAACAATTGGATACTACGAAATTGGGGAGAAAAAGGGGTAAAAAAAAAAAAAAAAAAGGTTCTCTGACCTGAGGGTGACCCCTCGGCACCAGGCTGTAGAAGTACACACACACAGATCGTCGCTGTCAGACCATGCCTGCCGTTTGTCAGGAAACACACCCTGGAGAGATTTTCTCTGTGTCAAACCCCTTGCTCCTCTCTAATCAAGACCAGGGCGCCTCCTCACCCCATCATTACCACCGCCCCTAACATACACACCCCGTCAGCACAGGCCCTGGAAAATGGTAAGTGGTATGCGAGGATGGTGCCGACAGACACTGCAGCTCTGCTTCTAGCTCCAAAGCAACTTTGCAGTATTTTGTTTTATTGTGTGTTATTTCTTACATTATTATATTAGCATTTTTTTGTGTTACATACAACCGGAAATAACTTTTGGATATCAGAGCGGCGGTAACTCACCAGCATTACGACCAGGATCCGAATTGGATCCTTTGTTCATACACCCCAGGGCAATTGAACTTATCCCAAAGGCTGCTCCAAGACGCTGCCAGTGGAGAAGAGGTATTCGGAGTGGACTTCTCCGACTCAGGAGGCGTGCACACCATCCACTGCTTACGAGTATATTACTCGTTAATGTTCAGTCTCTGGATAGTAAAGTAGACGAGCTCAGGGCGAGGATCTCCTTCCAGAGAGACATCAGGGTCTGTAACATACTTTGTTTCACGGAGTCATGGCTCTGTCGGGATATACTGTCCCCGTCCATACAGCAAGCTGGGTTCTCAGTTCATCACGCAGACAGGAATAAAGAACTCTCCGGGAAGAAGAAAGGCAGGGGTGTATGTTTCATGACTAACTACACATAATGTGATTGTGATACCATACAGAAACTCAACTCCTTTTGTTTGTCCGACCTAGAATACCTCAATCAGATGCCTACCGTATTACCTTCCAAGAGAATTCTCTTCGGTTATAGTCACAGCCGTGTATATTCCCCCTCAAGCTGATACCATGATGTCCCTCAAGGCACAACACCACTGGACTTTATGCCACATATCCTGAGGCCGCATTTATTGTAGCTGGGGATTTTAACAAAGCAAATTTGAGGAAAACGCTACGAAAGTTCTATCAACACATTGACTGTACTACCCGCTTAGGAAAAACATTAGATCACTGCTACTTGCCTTTTCGAGATGCCTACAAGGCCCTCCCCCGCCCTCCCTTCAGCAAATCAAATCAGGACTCCATTTTGCTCCTCCCTTCCTATAGGCAGAAACTTAAACAGGAAGTACCCGTTCTAAGGTCGATTCAATGCTGGTTTGACCAATTGGAATCCATGCTTCAAGATTGTTTTGATCATGCGGACTGGGATATGTTCCAGGTAGCCTCAGAGAATAACATTGATGTTTACACGGACACGTGACTGAGTTCATCAGGGAGTGTATAGTGGATGTTTTTCCCTACCGCGTTTAACCATGGAAATGTGACTGGGAATATGGTTGAATACAAACAGTGTAGTTATTCTCTCTCTAAGGCAATCAGACAGACAAAATGTCAGTACAGAGACAAAGTGGAGTCGCAATTCAACGGCTCAGACACAAGACGTATGTGGCAGGGTCTACTGACAATCACGGACTACAAAGGGAAAACCAGCCACGTTGCGGACACCAACGTCTTGCTCCCAGACGAACTAAACACCTTCGCACGTTTTGAGGATAACACAGTACCACCGACGCGGCCCGCTAGAAAAGACTGTGGGCCCTCGTTCTCCATGGCCGATGTGAGTAAGACGTTTAAGCGTGTTAACCCTTGCAAGGCTGCCGCCCCAGATGGCATCCCTAGCCGAGTCCTCAGAGCACACGCAGACCAGCTGGCTGGAGTGTTTACAGACATATTCAATCTCTCCCTATCGCAGTCTGCTGTCCCCACTTGCTTCAAGATGTCCACCATTGTTCCTGTACCCAAGAAAGCAAAGGTAACTGAGCTAAATTACTATCGCCCTGTAGAACTCACTTCTGTCATCATGAAGTGCTTTGAGAGGTAGAACTACCCATCCCGGATCCGGGAGAATTGTCATCAACTACACTAATTAGCATAGAGCAACGGTCAAAAAATATTCATATTCATGAAATCACAAGTGAAATATAGTGAAACACAGCTTAGCCTTTTGTTAATCACCCTGTCATCTCAGATTTTGAAATTATGCTTTACAGCCAAAGCAAGACAAGCGTTTGTGTAAGTTTATCGATAGCCTGGCATAGCATTATGTCCAGCTAGCAGCAGGAAGCTTGGTCACGAAAATCAGAAAAGCAATCAAATTAACCGTTTACCTTTGATGATCTTCGGATGTTTTCACTGACGAGACTCCCAGTTAGACAGCAAATGTTCCTCTTGTTCCATAAAGATGATTTTTCTACCCAAAATTCCTCCGTTTGTTTGTCACTTTATGTTGAGAAATCCACCGTAAATAGCGGCCATGACAACGCCGGAAAAAAATTCAAATTATATCCATAATATCGACAGAAACATGGCAAACATTTTTTATAATCAATCCTCAAGGTGTTTTTCAAACATCTATTCGATAATATATCAACCGGGACAATTGGCTTTTCAGTAGGAGCGAGAGGAAAAATGACTACCTCTGTCTTTTACGCAAGAATCACTCTGAGAGCCCTCAGCTGGCCACTTACGCAATGTAGTTGTTTACGCTCATTCTTCAACATAAAGGCGTGAAACTACGTCTCAATGCTGTAGACACCTTAGGGAATACGTAGAATCTGGTTGATATCCCTTTCAGTGGCCAATAGGGGTGCATAGGAAGACAACGGTTTCAAAACATGAGTCACTTCCTGATTGGATTTTTCTTAGGCTTTCGCCTGCAATATCAGTTCTGTTATACTCACAGACAATATTTTGACAGTTTTGGAAACTTTAGAGTGTTTTCTATCCTAAGCTGTCAATTATATGCATATTCTAGCAACTGGTCCTGAGAAATAGGCGATTTACTTTGGGAATGTTATTTTTCCAAAAATGAAAATAGTGCCCCCTAGTTTCAAGAGGTTAATGATCATATCACCTCTACCTTACCTGACACCCTAGACCCACTTCAATTTGCATACCGCCCCAATAGATCCACAGATGATGCCTGCGCACTGCCCTATCCCATCTGGACAAGAGGAATAACTACGTCAGAATGCTGTTCATTGACTATAGCTCAGCCTTCAACACCATAGTACCCTCCAACCTTAAGCTCCGGGCCCTGGGTCTGAACCCAGCCCTGTACAACTGGGTCCTGGACTTCCTGACGGGCCGCCCCCAGGTGTTGAAGGTAGGAAACAACTTCACTGAACCTCAACAAAGGGGCCCCACAAGGGTGCATGCTCAGCCCCCTCCTGTACTCCCTGTTCACCCATGACTGCGTGGCCACGCACGCCTCCAACTCAATCAAGTTTGCAGACGACACAATAGTAGTTGGTCTGATTACCAACAATGACGAGACAGCCAACAGGGAGGAGGTGAGGCCCCTGGCGGAGTGATGCCAGGAAAATAACCTCTCCCTCAATGTAAACAAAACGAAGGAGCTGATGGTGTACTTCAGGAAACAGCAGAGGGAGTACGCCCCATCTACAGCCACGTGACCGCAGTGGAGAAGGTGGAAAAACAGCTATCTCAAGGCCATTAGACTGTTAAATAGCCATCACTAGCCGGGACCGCCCACCTACTCAACCCTGCATCTTAGCCTCTACGGCCCTATATACATAGACATGGAATCAATGGCCACTTTAATAATGGAACACTCGTCACTTTAATCATGTTTACTTACTGCTTTACTCATCCCATATGTATATACTGTATTATATTCTGCTGTATTGTAGTTAATGCCACTCCGACATTGCTCGTCCTAATATTTATATATTTCTTAATTCCATTATTTTACTTTTAGATGTGTGTGTATTGTTGTAAATTGTTAGATACTACTGCACTGTTGGAGCTAGGAACACAAGCATTTCGCTACACCCGTAAAAACATCTGCTAAATATGTGTATGTGACCAATACAATTTGATTTGATTTGAAAGGAGAAAACAGAGCGGTGTTGTCCCCCAGCAAGGCCACATTCATTTCCCTTTTCATGTAAGTCTCCTGCGTCTCTCTCTCTTGTGTTTTTAAGTGGTCAGAGCCATCAAAAACCCAGCAGAACAGACCTTCAAACCAGAACCACAGTCCCCATAAGGAAGGGTGGCCTCCAGGTTAGCCCGGTTACTGCGCCCGGCGGTGCCATGATGGATGAAGAATATCTGGACCCAGTCAATGTCTTGGAATCCAAAGAGAATATTATTTACCAAAAACTGCTGTAAAAAATATATATATTTTATTGTGTTGATAAGATGGCGGCCATTCGGATCCAGGAATAAACAACCAATGTTGCCATATTGTTTTGCGCTATACACCAGAGGCCCAGCCTGCATCATACCAGGCATCTCGTACTTTGATCCTGATGTTCTTTTATATGTCATTTTGTGTGTGTGTGTCCTCTCGATAGCCAATCTGTCCCCTCTCAGGTGCCCTCATAACTGTGTGCACACCACTTAATCAGACAAGCCAGCATAATCAGTTTTCAAATCACTGATGAAGGATTTTGAGGCTGATTCCCTGACCTGTCAATGTTTTTAATTTGCTGTTTTATACTCTTGTGAATTCAATGGTTTTTACTAGATTACTTGTAGTTTTTCATGTTGTCTGTCTGTAATTTGTTTGTAATGACTTGGTGCTGCCTATCTTGGCCAGGGCGCTCTTGAAAAAGAGATTTTAATATCAATGAGCCCTTCCTGGTTAAATAAAGGTTAAATAAAATTCAATAAAAAATAAACTGGAGAAGACACGCAGTCACACACATTACATGGTGCGCTGTGTGTTTACATAATGCGTGTGCAAACACAGACACTTATGTGTGGTACCATCGTTCAGGGTCAAAGCACGTGAGCATATGGCACTGGTGTGTTTGGGAACTATACGGTGCAGTCACGTGTACATTGACAGACACACAATATGACATTTTTTCAGGGCCACAATCCGTGCAGCATTTGCAGTATCCCAGTATCAGCCATTTTGATGATGCAGGTTCCAGTTTCAGATTAGAAGCGAGGCAGGCTGAGTCACAGGTCTAGTCCCACACACAGAGAGAGAACAGAGAGTTATTATCTGCTGGGATATCTGTGCGGCCTTGTCACTCTCACCGTCCTGGTGTGGGGGTTATGTTGTTGCGACAATTATGTCCTATCTCACTTCCATCCTTTGATCTCACTGACTGAACCTACCGCCACGTTTAGACCCTTTTCCTATTGAGCGGTTTGAAGACAAATCATGCTGTCGCCCCTAAAAAGTCCCCCCACCAAGACAGAGAGCATGTGGGTCAGATATGTATACACACTACAGTACAGAGAGGTGTGTGTTTGTCTCAAAGGCTTTGAAGTCTGTCTGACAGTGCCACACACAGTGCAGAGACAGACAGCCTCCTCTGCTATTAAAGGTTTAAGGCTAATCGTGAGCTAGCCATCATTGCCTCTCTGACACTCCTTTAAACTAGCTTTAAACAGGGAGGTGCAAAGTGAAGCCTCTCTGTGTGTGCTTACGTGTGTGTGTGTGCTTACGTGTGCGCGTGTGCTTGCGTGTGTGTGTGCTTACGTGTGCGTGTGTGCTTGTGTGTGTGTGTGTGTGTGTGTGTGTGAGTGGGTGTGAGTCTTTGGCCCCAGGCAAGCCCCAGTATTGACAGGATTACTAGTACTCAGCCAACCCAGGAGAGAGAGGGGGGGGGGGGGGGAGTAAATCATTTAAAAGCAGGGCCTAGTGTAATGAAAGACAGGGAATCTAGTGAAGAGCAAAGAGAGACCTCCTGGGAGCTAGCTACCTATCACAGGCGTTAATCCTGGGAGTTACAGCTCGATTAACACTTAACAAGTCGCTCACCACTTAACTCCTCTCCTCTCTCACCGATTCTCCTCTCCATGGCCCTGCCCTGCCTGGCCACCATCACACACACTCTGTCAGACTTGGTCACAGTGCAAGAAGTGTGTGTGTGTGTTTGACTACCACTGATAAAGACATAGCCTCAACCTCAAGTCTGCTGTCTCACATCCCAGCTAGTCACCACACCAAGACAGCCATGCATTCCGTGCCCCAACTGCTCCAGGTACAAGTTGTCCAGGTCCAACTCAGGGGGTTAGTCTGTATCTTTCTAAGTATACACTTCTGTGTCCTTCACTCCGGTCAAATCCTGATTTACACAGTGGCATGTTTGTTTTCCAGAAGGCGTTTGTTTTCCCAACACAAATGGCCGCCGTCCCTGTGTTACAACCCTCCGTTTACAGCCCTAAGGACTCGTTAGCTTCGCCGCTCTAATGGCACCCCCCTACAGTAAAGCCTAATTGAATTATCGCTATCAGCTAGCCAACCGTTAGCCTCCCGTCATTAGGCTATTTAGCAGCCAGGTAGCCCAGAGATGATGGCATGTGGCCGGTAGTTATGCATTGTGTGTGTTTGTGCGAGTCCAGCTGTGCCATCCTGAGCTGCTGCCCTGTTGTAAAGGTGAACACACACACTGATTAAGTCTTTAAGGAAACTAGCGTTGGGAGAGATCAAGAAGGGCCTGATTGTCAGTCGGAGTGGCGGTGAACTAACAGCTGGGAGAAAACTAATCCAGCCTGGGATTTAGTTTTACCACGATAAAAAAAGATTATATTCGCCCCACCCTCTCTTTCTCCTCTCTCTTTCTATTTCTCTCTCTTTCTCTCCTTTCTCTCTCTCCTCTCCTCTCCCCTCTTTCTTCTATCTCTACTCTCTCCTCTGTCTCTTCTGTCTCTCCTCTCTCGCTAAAATGATTGTGAACATAATGTCCTCATGTTTCAGTTGTCTCTAGAAGATTGTCGGTGACAAATAGAAAAATGAGGGATTGAGATAGACACAAACCAAAGCCCCACACTACAGAAGAGGAAGCCCATATCCTGCTGCTCCACACTCACGCTGCTAACCCCTGAGGAGTGCTGGGGTTATTTGATTAGATTCATAATGATAATGACAGGAGTGGAGGAGTGGGACTGGCTGTCACAGGCTAGAGGATCGAGAGATCACCCCTGATGGAGAGGAGGGGGGGGGGACTGGTGAACTTGACATCTACTACAGTGCAGTCGAAATATATTCAGACCTGTTTACTTTTTCCACATTTTGTTACGTTACACTTAACAGCCTAATTTTAAAATTTATTAAATAAAAAAAATGTTAATCTACTCACAATACCCCATAATGACAGTTAAAACAGATTTCAGACATTTTTGCAAAGGTATAAAAAAAATTAAAAGCAGAAATACCTTATTTACATAAATATTCAGACCCTTTGCTATGAGACTTGAAATTGAACTCAGGTAAATCTTGTTTCCATTGATCATCCTTGAGATGTTTATACAACTTGATTTTAGTCCACCTGTGGTAAATTCAATTGATTGGACATGATTTGGAAAGGCACACACCTGTCTATATAAGGTCCCACAGTTGACAGTGCATGTCAGAGCAAAAAAGCCATGAGGTTGAAGGAATTGTCCGTAGAGCTTCGAGACAGGATTGTGTAGAAGCACAGATCTGGGGAAGGGTACCAAAAAATGTCTGCAGCATTGAAGGTCCCCAAGAACACAGTGGCCGCCATCATTCTTAAATGGAAGAAGTTTGGAACCTTCCAGAAGGACAACAATCTCTGCAGCACTCCACCAATCAGGCCTTTGTGGTAGAGTGGACAGACAGCAGCCACTCATCAGTAAAAGGCACATGACAGCCCACTTCGAATTTGCCAAAAGGGACCTAAAGGACACTGACCATGAGAAACAAGATTCTCTGGTCTGATGAAACCAAGATTGAACTCTTTGGCCTGAATGATTCACATCTGGAGGAAACCTGGTACCATCCCTACGGTGAAGCATGGTGGTGGCAGCATCCTGCTGTTGGGATGTTTTTGAGCAGCAGGGACTGGGAGACTAGTCAGGATCGAGGGAAAGATGAACAGAGCAAAGTACAGAGAGATCATTGATGAAAACCTGCTCCAGAGCTCTCAGGATCTCAGACTGGGGAGAAGATTTACCTTCCAACAGGACAACGACCCTAAGCACACAGCCAAGACAACGCAGGAGTGGCTTCGGGACCAGTCTCTGAATACCAGAGCCTCGGCTTGAACCTGATCAAACATCTCTGGAGAGACCTGAAAATAGCTATGCAGCGACGCTCCCTATCCAACCTGACAGAGCTTGAGAGGATCTGCAGAGAAGAATGGGAGAAACTCCCCAAATACAGGTGTGCCAAGCTTGTAGCGTCATACCCAAAACTCAAGGCTGTATTCGCTGCCAAAAGTTCTTCAACAAAGTACTGAGTAAAGCGTCTGAATACTTATGTAAATATGATTTCCATGTTTTCTTTTTAATAAATCAGTGTCATGGTGGTTTTGGTGTAGTAACTAATACGACATACTTTGGTGTACAGTCGTGGCCAAAAGTTTTGAGAATGACACAAATATTAATTTTCACGAAGTTTGCTGCTTCAGTGTCTTTAGATATTTTTGTCAGATGTTACTATGGAATACTGAAGTATAATTACAAGCATTTCATAAGTGTCAAAAGATTTTATTGACAATTACATGAAGTTGCTGCAAAGAGTCAATATTTGCAGTGTTGACCCTTCTTTTTCACGACCTCTGCAATCCGCCCTGGCATGCTGTCTATTAAATTCTGGGCCACATCCTGACTGATGGCAGCCCATTCTTGCATAAATCAATGCTTGGAGTTTGTCAGAATATGTGGGATTTTGTTTGTCCACCCGCCTCTTGAGGATTGAACACAAGTTCTCAATGGGATTAAGGTCTGGGGAGTTTCCTTGCCATGGACCCAAAATATCGATGTTTTGTTCCCCGAGCCACTTAGTTATCACTTTTGCCTAATGGTAAGGTGCTCCATCATGCTGGAAAAGGCATTGTTCGTCACCAAACTGTTCCTGGATGGTTGGGAGAAGTTGCTTTTGGAGGATGTGTTGGTACCATTCTTTATTCATGGCTGTGTTCTTAGGCAAAATTTTAAGTGAGCCAACTACCTTGGCTGAGAATCAACCCCACACATGAATGGTCTCGGGATGCTTTACTGTTGGCATGACACAGAACTGATGGTAGGGGAAAGGGGATTCATCAGAGAAAATGACTTTACCCCAGTCCTCAGCAGTCCAATCCCTGTGCCCTTTGGAAGAATATCAGTCTGTCCCTGATGTTTTTCCTGGAGAGAAGTGGCTTCTTTGCTGCCCTTCTTGACACCAGGACATTATCCAAAAGTCTTCGCCTCACTGTGCGTGCAGATGTACTCACACCTGCCTGCTGCCATTCCTGAGCAAGCTCTGTACTGGTGGTGCCCTGATCCCGCAGCTGAATCAACTTTAGGAGACGGTCCTGGCGCTTGCTGGACTTTCTTGGGTGCCCTGAAGCCTTCTTCACCACAATTGAACCGCTCTCCTTGAAGTTCTTGATGATCCGATAAATGATTGATTTAGGTGCAATCTTTCTGGCAGCAATATCCTTGCCTGTGAAGCCCTTTTTGTGCAAAGCAATGATGATGGCACGTGTTTCCTTGCAGGTAACCATGGTTGACAGAGGAAGAACAATGATTCCAAGCACCACCCTCCTTTTGAAGCTTCCAGTCTGTTATTCAAACTCAATCAGCCGGACAGAGTGATCTCCAGCCTTGTCCTCGTCAACACCCACACCTGTGATAACGAGAGATTCACTGACATGATGTCAGCTGGTCCTTTTGTGGCAGGGCTGAAATGAAGTGGAAATGTTTTTTGGGATTCAGTTAATTTGCATGGCAAATAGGGACTTTGCAATTAATTGCAATTCTTCTGATCACTCTTCATAACATTCTGGAGTATATGCAAATTGCCATCATACAAACTGAGGCAGCAGACTTTGTGAAAATTAATATTTGTGTCATTCTCAAAACTTTTGGCTAGGACTGTAGTTGGCTAGGACTGTTTCCGTGTTGTGGTTAGTGTTTTTGCTCTGTAGTGATTGACGTGAACCCCAGGCGTGGGTGTGAGAAATTAGTTCGTACCATTAGGAACCTGCCATCATGTTAATTGAGACTAATGGGTTAATAGCTTTGTGAAGGAAGTATCCATAGAGCATCTGGAGTGCTGTGACAGTGAATTCAGGACACACTTACTCTTACGCTGACACAGGCTAACTCAAGCTCTCACACCTCAATTCCACCCGTTACGTACTCAGCCCATGTAAATAAATGAACTAACTAGCTCACTAAACGTCACACACGGTTCACATTCACAGCAAGGCCGGGGGTTGTTTAAAGGGTCAAAACTGTAATTCCACACTGTTGTAAAACATCAAATCAACAGCTTGGTAACTATAATAACGTCATATCCCTTTCAAGAGCGCTAGTATGGCACACAGGGCTACTGTTCTCTGTCTCACCCACACACACACCAACACCCCAAACACACACACACACACACCAACACCCCACAAACAGGGCTACTGTTCTCTGTCTCACCTACACACACACCAACACCCCACACACACACCAACACCCCACACACACACCAACACACCACACAGAGCTACTGTTCTCTGTCTCACCCACACACACCAACACCCCACACACACACCAACACCCCACACACACACACACACCAACACCCCACAAACAGGGCTACTGTTCTCTGTCTCACCTACACACACACCAACACCCCACACACACACCAACACCCCACACACACACCAACACCCCACACAGGGCTACTGTTCTCTGTCTCACCCACACACACACCAACACCCCACACACACACCAACACCCCACACACAGGGCTACTGTTCTCTGTATCACCCACCCACACACACACACCAACACCCCACACACAGGGCTACTGTTCTCTGTCTCACCCACACACACACACACACACACACACACCAACACCCCACACACACACCAACACCCCACACACAGGGCTACTGTTCTCTGTCTCACCCACCCCCACACACACCAACACCCCACACACAGGGCTACTGTTCTCTGTCTCACCCACCCACCCACACACACCAACACCCCACACACAGGGCTACTGTTCTCTGTCTCACCCACCCACCCACACACACACACCAACACCCCACACACAGGGCTACTGTTCTCTGTGTCACCCACACACACACACCAACACCCCACACACAGGGCTACTGTTCTCTGTCTTACCCACACACACACACACCAACACCCCACACACAGGGCTACTGTTCTCTGTCTCACCCACCCACCCACCCACACACCCACACACACCAACACCCCACACACAGGGCTACTGTTCTCTGTCTCACCCACACACACACTCACACACACCAACACTCCACACACAGGGCTACTGTTCTCTGTCTCACCAACACCCCACACACAGGGCTACTGTTCTCTGTCTCACCCACTCACACACACACACCAACACCCCACACACAGGGCTACTGTTCTCTGTCTCACACACACACACACCAACACCCCACACACAGGGCTACTGTTCTCTGTCTCACCCACACACACACACACACCAACACCCCACACACAGGGCTACTGTTCTCTGTCTCACCCACACACACACACACACCAACACCCCACACACAGGGCTACTGTTCTCTGTCTCACCCACCCACCCACCCACACACCCACACACACCAACACCCCACACACAGGGCTACTGTTCTCTGTCTCACCCACACACACACTCACACACACCAACACTCCACACACAGGGCTACTGTTCTCTGTCTCACCAACACCCCACACACAGGGCTACTGTTCTCTGTCTCACCCACCCACCCACACACACACACCAACACCCCACACACAGGGCTACTGTTCTCTGTCTCACACACACACACACCAACACCCCACACACAGGGCTACTGTTCTCTGTCTCACCCACACACACACACACACCAACACCCCACACACAGGGCTACTGTTCTCTGTCTCACCCACACACACACACACACCAACACCCCACACACAGGGCTACTGTTCTCTGTCTCACCCACACACACACCAACACCCCACACACAGGGCTACTGTTCTCTGTCTCACCCACACACACCAACACCCCATACACAGGCTCTTGGCCATGGCTTTGATAGTGGGCCTGCTGGCAAGGAGGGGGGGGGGGGGTTCCTTTGAGGAATCACCTACACACACAGCTGTTTTATGAAGTGGTGTTAAAGTTATCAGTGTCTCCTGGCTTCCCCGGGACAGTGTGTGTCTAACAGCAGATAGCCAAGTGGAGACCTGGTTCCTCTTATCTGTGTGTAGAACCAGGCCAGGCAGGGTGGCCCGTGTGGGCTCTCGCCCCAGCATTAAAGCCTGTCAGTGGGCCGGAGTGTGGCTGAGGCTGGCCAGGTCTCCATACACCAAGGGCCTAGATAGACACTGAACTTAGCTCTGAGATCAAAGGGTCCACTGTCACTGCTCCTTCTGATAACACAGACCCAGTCTGGACCAGGGGACTGGGTGTCAGTGTAGAGAGAGACCAACCAAATAACAACCACCAAACCACAACCACCAGACAAACAAACAATAGCAGCAAGTCTAGGGAGGCTCTTTTATGATAAAGATCATTCCAGCATTTTACTGGTGTTTTCTCACTCTAGTTCCTTCTCTGTTTTGCATTTTTCTTTCCTCTGCTCTGTCATGCCTCCTTTTCTATCAGTCATTGTCTTTTTATACATCTCTCTCTCTATCTCTCCCTCTCTCTCGGTCTTTCCGCTCTGTTTATCAGTCCAGTGGCTCTTCTTAACTTTCCAGGAAAAAAGGACCTCTCCTCTTTCCTTGTTTGATCTCATCCCTCCATCCAATTCACTGCTGTGTTTTCTAATGATACAGTGAAAACCCTGTGGTATCCTAAAAAGCACTAGGCTGGCCTAAAGACATACACATCTTGTTCATGCCTGTGTGTCTGCGATCCATATTTACTCTGGGGCTGTTAATACCCCACAGAAGAGAGAGTGCCTCTTTGCACGTACACTGTGTTTTCCAACAAGACACCCACCTTGGACTAAACAAACAACAAGGCCTACTTTTCCATTTGCTGGATTTAAAGAGATACTTTGGGGTTTTGAAGCCATTTTTATGTCTCCGTGTCCAGTATGAAGGTAGTTTTACCAGATAATGTTAACTAGTGTTAACCCAATGACTGGGCCGCATTCCTAAACTCCCCAAGTATCCCTTTAACCAGGGCTGTAGTCAGTCGTGTCTGAAGCCTTCGTCCCAGCTACTAAATCTCTTGACTTAATTCAGTGTTCATCACATCCTGAAATACAGGGGGAGTGAGGGAATTGGCTAAATTGAGGGGACAGTAATTGTTTGAATCAGTTGTTTTAGTGTCTGGGACCCAGAGATAGATAGAGACAGACACGGAGGCTGGTGATAGGGCTTTCCATTTCAGGGGTAGAGATTTGAAGAAAACAGCACAGTAGGTGGTGTTTGAGGTCAGGACTCCACTTGACCATCTGTGTGGTTATACATATATACCTTAACTGACCATGTTTCGGGGTTCTACTGACTGTGTTTGTGGTTGTGTTGTGCTGATAGTCTATAAATGGTTGCGTTTGTTGTTCCAGGGACGTTTGACCGCAGTGTGACCCTGCTGGAGGTGTGTGGAAGCTGGCCAGAGAGCTTTGGCCTGCGTCACATGAGCTCTGTGGAGTCCACCGAGGAGGGGCTGAGAGAGAGGCTGGCAGACGCCATGTCAGAGTCACCATCCAGAGACATAGTGGGCTCGGCTACCGGTCAGTCACAAACACACAAACACACACTAACACAGACACGCACACACACATATACACACATGCGCATGCGTGCGCACACACAAACGCGTGCACACACACAGACTCATAAATAATTTGCATCATTAATAATGTCGTGGTTTCAATCTTTCCAATAATTTACTGACCATTCATTCTCTCAAACTGTGAAATGTGATAGTGGTCAACTTCATTTTCGTAACTTTTTGAACTTTCATTTACTATCTTTCAACCGCTACTCTTAATCATGCTTGTTTGGTTTTGCAGCAGCTAGTTTTCAAAAGTGTGCGGGTGTATATTTGTGTATGGGCCTGCGTGTGTGTGTCAGCCATTCAGACAATCCAAATGTTTAACTCATTTAGGAAGCGGCAGCGCTCTTCCTCTCCTTAAGTGAACAAGAGATCCTTTGATTTTAATGGTGGGAGAGGAGGGGTTTCTCTTAGGGAGAGGAGACTGCCACTGGGAGCTAGAGCGGCAAAGGGTCACAAGGCCCTAATGTGTTTAGCATCGACTACCCCCCCACCCCTCCTCTCATCCCCTTCTCTCTCACCCTTCTCGGTCTCGCTCTGCTCTCATCCGTCTCTCTCTCTATCATCCCTTTCTTTCTCTCGCTCTCGTTGCCCATCTTTTACGACATAATCTTGTTTGGACCTATTCATTTACAGAGGCCCCTGCAGCAGCAATGGCAGTCACATGGAATGGACACTCTTTGGGACTCCCTCGCCCCCTCCTCTCACGCCCTCTCTCTCTGTCTCTCTCTGTGTCTTTCTGTTTCTCTCTGTCCCTTTCTCTCTCTGTCTCTCTCTGTGTCTCTCTGTCTCTCTCTGTGTCTCTCTGTCTCTCTCTGTTTCTCTCTGTCCCTTTCTCTCTCTGTCCCTCTCTCTCTCTCTCTCTCTCTCTCTCTCTCTCTCTCTCTCTCTCTCTCTCTCTCTCTCTCTCTCTCTGTGTTTCTCTGTCCCTCTCTGTTTCTCTCTGTCCCTTTCTCTCTCTGTGTCTCTCTGTCTCTCTCTGTTTCTCTCTGTGTCTCTCTGTCTCTCTCTGTTTCTCTCTGTCCCTTTCTCTCTCTGTCCCTCTCTCTCTCTCTCTCTCTCTCGCTCTCTGTGTTTCTCTGTCCCTCTCTGTTTCTCTCTGTCCCTTTCTCTCTCTGTGTCTCTCTGTCTCTCTCTGTTTCTCTCTGTCCCTTTCTCTCTCTGTCCATCTCTCTGTCTCTCTCTGTCTCTCTCTGTGTCTCTCTGTCTCTCTCTGTGTCTCTCTGTCTCTCTCTGTTTCTCTCTGTCCCTTTCTCTCTCTCTCTCTCTCTCTTTCTCTCTCTCTCTCTCTCTCTCTCTCTCTCTCTCTCTGTGTTTCTCTGTCCCTCTCTGTTTCTCTCTGTCCCTTTCTCTCTCTGTGTCTCTCTGTCTCTCTCTGTTTCTCTCTGTCCCTTTCTCTCTCTGTCCATCTCTCTGTCTCTCTCTGTCTCTCTCTGTGTCTCTCTGTCTCTCTCTGTGTCTCTCTGTCTCTCTCTGTTTCTCTCTGTCCCTTTCTCTCTCTCTCTCTCTTTCTCTCTCTCTCTCTCTCTCTCTCTCTCTCTCTCTCTGTGTTTCTCTGTCCCTCTCTGTTTCTCTCTGTCCCTTTCTCTCTCTGTGTCTCTCTGTCTCTCTCTGTTTCTCTCTGTCCCTTTCTCTCTCTGTCTCTCTCTGTGTCTCTCTGTCTCTCTCTGTGTCTCTCTGTCTCTCTCTGTTTCTCTCTGTCCCTTTCTCTCTCTGTCCCTCTCTCTCTCTCTCTCTCTCTCTCGCTCTCTGTGTCTCTCTGTCTCTCTCGGTTTCTCTCTGTCCCTTTCTCTCTCTGTCCCTCTCTCTCTCTCTCTCTGTCCCTCTATAATTGCTCCTGTCTCTGTGACTCTGCTCGTCATTAGATTAGGGGCCAACTCCCGGACACTTGTAGTCTGCGCTTGTCCATCCATCGCTACGGCTACAGCCCCCTCTAATGCAACACAAAATTAATTTCTGATCACATTACATCCAATCTCCCCCCATTTTCCTCTGCCTTGGGCCCGCCTATAAACATGAACTTAACCCTTTCTTGAGAGAGGGAGACATAGAGGAATGGGCTAAATATTGTCTGGGGGGGGGCCAAATGGAGCGGAGTCTGAGACATGCACATCCATTCTGTCTGACTGTGAATAAGTCCCAAAAGACACCCTATTCCCTATGTAGTGCACTACTTTTGACCAGAGGCCTATGGGCCCTACTATATAGAATAGGGTGCCATTTGGGATTCAGGCTGTCTTTGTGTGACAGTGGCACCAAGCTTCAAGCAGGGAATAACTGGGACGTAATGGAGGCAAATCTAATATGGACCTCTGGTTGATGGCTGACTGTAATGTAGAGAACGTGTACATGTGTGTTCAGTTCATAGAGAGAGAGGCCTTTGATGGGCAGGGCCAGATGGTGTATAGCTTAGAGAGTGTCTCCACGTGCAGGGCCCAGTTTCCCCTATCCTTAGACATACTGTAGGCCCCATTGGCCTAGACCTGAAGGATTCACTCATACACAGATTCTCTCTCTGTCCGGCTTTCGCACACACACAGAGGGATGCGGTATTGGAATGCTGGATGATGGAACAAATCACCCTCTTTGACATTTCCCCCTCAACACACAACCCCACACACACACACTCAGGCTCACGCTCAGAACAAAGCCTGTAGTCACACAGATTTGTGTTTTCAGGCACAGCCAGAGACCTACTGACGCCACAGCCAGGGGCAGGTGACACAGATAGAGAGATGGATAGATGGAGAGAGAGAGGGATATAAGGAGGGGGTGGGACAGGAAGCCCCTGCACTGACTCCTAAACATACTCTTCCAGGAATTAGATTTGCGCTAGCAACATAATGTTGCTGATGTGGTTTTTCTTAATGGTGCAACCCCAACATGAATTCCATTGGAGCCGTGAAGAGGACCCCTGTTTTAGTCAGGTTTAGTATATTCCAGCACTAGTCTACTCTCAGCCCAACCCCAGTATAACATAACCCAGTCCAGCCTTTGTCCTCAGCCAGTGTCAGGCCAGTGTTTATGGAGGCCACGTTCAGGATCCAGCCCTGACCTATGTTAATAGAGCCATTGTAAGGGAACTGGTGTCTGCTATATATCTGACATGCAACTATCTCTGTCAACCAGTCATCACATGTTAACGCTAATATTTACAGTGTATCCTCATCAGCATCCAAAAATGATGCATACAAACTGTGGGTGTGTGAGCGCACGAGCATGTTTATGTGTACGTGCGTAAACACGGAGTGTACAAAACATTAGGATCACCTGCTCTGTCCATGAACATCATACAGCTGGCAGGTTTTACATTGTATCGGCAGGATAGAACAGCAGCCTCTCGTAAGACCAGGGGTGGCAGTTTATGTTTATTTCTAAACAACAGCTGGTGCACGATATCTAAGGAAGTCTCGAGGTTTTGCTCGCCTGAGGAAGAGTATCTCATGATAAGCTGTAGACCACACTATCTACTGTTGAAGTCGGAAGTTTACATACAGTTAGGTTGGAGTCATTAAAACTCATTTTTTAACCACTCCACAAATTTATTGTTAACAAACTATAGTTTTGGCAAGTCGATTAGGACATCTACTTTGTGCATGACACAATTATTTTTTCCAACAATTGTTTACAGACAGATTATTTCACTTACAATTCACTGTATCACAATTCCAGTGGGTCAGAAGTTTACATACACTAAGTTGACTGTGTCTTTAAACAGCTTGGAAAATTCCAGAAAATGATGTCATGGCTTTAGAAGCTTTTGATAGGCTAATTGACATCATTCGAGTCAATTGGAGGTGTACCTGTGGATGTATTTCAAGGCCTACCTTCAAACTCAGTGCCTCTTTGCTTGATATCATGGGAAAATCAAAAGAAGTCAGCCAAGACCTCAGTTAAAAAATTGTAGACCTCCACAAGTCTGGTTCATCCTTTGGAGAAATTTCCAAATGCCTGAAGGTACCACGTTCATCTGTACAAACATTAGTACACAAGTATAAACACCATGGAACCATGCAGCCGTCATACCGCTCAGGAAGGAGACGCAAAGGACCTTGTGAAGATGCTGGAGGAAACAGGTACAAAAGTATCTATATTTACAGTAAAACAAGTCCTATATCGACATAACCTAATAGGCCGATCAGCAAGGAAGAAGCCACTGCTCCAAAACCGCCATAAAAAAGCCAGACTACGGTTTGCAACTGCACATGGGGACAAAGATCATACTTTTTGGAGAAATGTCCTCTGGTCTAAAAAAAATAGAACTGTTTGGCCATTATGTTTGGAGGAAAAAGGGGGAGACTTGCAAGCCGAAGAACACCATCCCAACCGTGAAGCACAGGGGTGGCGGCATCATGTTGTGGGGGTGCTTTGGTGCAGGATGGACTGGTGCACTTCACAAAATAGATGGCATCATGAGGGAGGATATGTGGATATATTGAAGGAACATCTCAAGACATCAGTCAGGAAGTTAAAGCTTGGTCGCAAATGGCAAAAAGGAGGCCTACAAACCTGACTCAGTTACACCAGATCGGTCAGGAGGAATGGGCCAAAATTCACCCAACTTATTCCTCCTGACAGAGCTGGTGTAACTGAGTCAGGTTTGTAGGCCTCCTTGCTCGCACACACCTTTTCAGAAGCTTGTGGAAGGCTACCCGAAACGTTTGACCCAAGTTAAACAATTTAAAGGCAATGCTACCAAATACTAATTGAGTGTATGTAAACTTCTGACCCACTGGGAATGTGATGGAAGAAATTAAATCTGAAATAAATCATTCTCTCTGCTATTTATTCTGACAATTCACATTCTTAAGACAATGGTGATCCTAACATTCGTGACCTAAGACAGATAATTTTTACGAAGATTAAATGTCAGGAATTGTGAAAAACTGAGTTCAAATGTATTTGGCTAAGGTGTATGTAAACTTCCGACTACAACTTTAACTAGAGAGTTTTCATCTGTATTTTTGTAGCTGTCTACATACCACCACAGACCGATGCTGGCACTAAGGCCGCACTCAATGAGCTGTATACCGCCATAAGCAAACAGGAAAACGCTCTTATGCTACGCTTTAATGTAGGGAAACTTAAATCCCTTTTACCAAATTTCCACCAGCATGCTATTCCTCCTTTGGCCACCTTTCCTTTCAGTTCTCTGCTGCCAATGACTGGAACGAATTGCAAAAATCGCTGAGGCTGGAGACTCATATCTCCCTCACTAACTTTAAGCATCAGCTGTCAGAGCAGCTCACAGATCACTGCACCTGTACATAGCCCATCTGTAAATAGCCCATCCAACTACCTCATCCCCATATTGTTATTTATATTATTTTTTTTTTTGCTCCTTTGCACCTCAGTATCTCTACTTGTTCTGGGATTCTTCCGATGGCATTGAGGAGTACACCACATCAGTCACTGGCTTCATCAATAAGTGCATCGATGACGTTGTCCCCACAGTGACCGTATGTACATATCCCAACCAGAAGCCATGGATTACAGGCAACATCTGCACTGAGCTAAAGAGTAGAGCTGCCGCTGTCAAGGAGCGGGACTCTAATCCGGAAGCTTACTAGAAATCCTGCTATGCCCTCCGACGAACCATCAAAAATAGGACTAAGATCGAATCGTACTACACCGTCTCCGATGCTTGTCGGATGTGGCAGGGCTTGCAAACTATTACAGACTACAAAGGGAACCACAGCCGAGAGCTGCCCAGTGACACAAGCCTACTAGATGAGCTAAATTACTTATATGCTCTCTTCGAGGCAAGTAACACTGTAACATGCATGAGAGCATCAGCTGTTCCGGACGACTGTGTGATCACGCTCTACGCAGCCGATGTGAGTAAGACCTTTAAACAGGTCAACATTCACAAGGCCGCAGGGCCAGAGTAATCCATCGATTACCAGGATGTGTACATCGAGCATGCGCTGACCAACTGACAACTGTCTTCGCTGACATTTTAAACCTCTCCCTGCCTGAGTCTGTAATACCAACATGTTTCAAGCAGACCACCATAGTCCCTGTGCCCAAGAACATTAAGGTAACCTGCCTAAATGACTACCGATCCATAGCACTCACGTCTGTAGCCATGAAGTGCTTTGAAAGGCTGGTCATGGCTCACATTAACACTATTATCCCAGAAACTCTAGACCCACTCCAATTTGCATACCTCCCTAACAGATCCACAGAAGATGTAATCTCTATTGCACTCCACACTGCCCTTTCCCAACTGGACAAAATGAACACCTATGTGAGAATACTATTCATTGAGTATAGCTCAGCGTTCAACACCATAGTGCCCTCAAAGCTCATCACTAAGCTAAGGACCCTGGGACTAAACACCTCCCTCTGAAACTGGATCCTGGACTTCCTGAATGGCCGCCCCAGGTGGTAAGGGTAGGTAACAAACACATCCACCACGCTGATCCTCAACACGGGGGCCCCTCAAGGTTGGGTGCTCAGTCCCCTCCTGTACTCCCTGTTCACTCATGACTGTACGGCCAGGCACAACTCCATCATTAAGTTTGCCGATGACACAACAGTGGTAGGCCTGATCACCAACAATGATGAGACAGCCTATAGGGAGGAGGTCAGATACCTGGCCGTGTGGTGCCAGGACACCAACTTCTCCCTCAACGTGATCAAGACAAAAGAGATGATTGTGGACTACAGAAGAAGGAGGTTCGAGCACGCCCCCATTCTCATCGACGGGGCTGCAGTGGAGCAGGTTGAGAGCTTCAAGTTCCTTGGTGTCCACATCACCAACAAATGAACATGGTCCATGGACACCAAGACAGTCGTGAAGACGGCACAACAAAACCTATTCCCCCTCAGGAGACTGAAAAGATTTGGCATTGATCCACAGATCCTCAAAAGGTTCTACAGCTGCACCATCGAGAGCATCCACATGGATCCACAGATCCTCAAAAGGTTCTACAGCTGCACCATCGAGAGCATCCTGGTTGCAACACTGCAAGGCACTACAGAGGGTAATGCGTACAGCCCAGTACATCACTGGGGCCAAGCTTCCTGCCATCCAGGACCTCTATACCAGGCGGTGTCAGAGGAAGGCCCTAAAAATAATCAAAGACTCCAGCCACCCTAGTCATAGATAGTTCTCTCTGCTACTTGAGCGCCAAGTCTAGGTCCAAGAGGCTTCTATCCCCAAGTCATAAGACTCCTGAACATCTAATCAAATGGCTACCCAGACTACCCCTTTTACACTGCTGCTACTCTCTGTTGTTATCTATGCATAGTCACTTTAATTACTTTACCAACATGTTCATATTACCTCAATTACCTTGACACCAGTGCCCCCGCACATTGACTCTGTACCGGTTCCCCATGTATATTGCCTCGCTATTGTTATTTTACTGCTACTCTTTAATTATTTGTTACTTTTCTTTCCTATTATTTTTATATTTTTTAACTGCATTGTTGGTTAGGGCTTGTAAGTTAGCATTTCACTGTAAGGTCTACTACACCTGTTGTATTTGGCGCATGTGTCAAATAAGATTTGATTTGATTTTGACTGTTTTGACTGTATTAACTGATCAGGTGAATCCAGGTGAAAGCTATGATCCCTTCATAATGACACTCTTTGCCTCCCGAGTGGCGCCGCGATCTAAGGCACTGCTAGAGGCATCACTATAGACCCGTGTTTGATCCCGGGCTGTGTCGCACCAACCACGACCGGGAGACCCATGAGGCGGCGCACAATTGGCCCAGCATTGCCCGGGGCAGGGTAGGGTTTGGCCGGCCGGGATGTCCTTTTCACATCGTGCTCTAGCGACTCCTGTGGCGTGCCGGGCACATGCACGTTGACTTCTGTCAGCAGTTTTACATTGTTTCCTCCGACACATTGGTGCGGCTGGCTTCCGGGTTAAGCGAGCAGTGTGTCAAGAAGCAGTGAGCCTTGGCAGGGCCGTGTTTTGGAGGACACATTGCTCTCAACCTTCGCCTCTCCCGAGTCCGTACGGGAGTTGCAGCGATGGGACAAGACTGTGACTACCAATTGGATATCACGAAATTGGGGAGAAAAAGGAGTAAAAATAAATAACAATAAAATAAAAATGATTAATAATGTCACTTGTTAAATCAACTTCAATCAGTGTAGATGAATGGGAGGAGACAGGTTGAAGAAGGGTTTTAAGCCTTGAGACATGGATTCAGAGGGTGAATTGGCAAGACAATAAATGTATGTGCCTTTGAACGGGGTATGGTAGTAGGTGCCAGGCGCACTGGTTTGAATGTGTCAGGAACTGCAACGCTGCTGGGTTTTTCACACTCAACAGTTTCCAATGTGTATCCAGAATGGTCCACCACCTAAAGGACATCCAGCCAACTTGACACAACTGTGGGAAGCATTGGCGTCAACATGGGCCAGCATCCCTGTGGAACGCTTTCAACACCATGTAGAGTCCATGTGCTAATGAATTGAGGCTGTTCTAAGGGCAAAAAGGGGTGCAACTCAATATTAGGACAGTGTTCCTAATGTTTTGTACACTCAGTGTGCATGTGCTTGTGCACTGTGTTCAATAAAGTGTGTGACCCTCCAAACCCAGGAAGTATGTCACTCACCACCAGGCCCTGTGTGTAGCAGGAACTTGTTATGTTCTAATTATTTATCAAATTGTCAGATGGCGGTCCACATAGGTTTAGGATTTACTTAATTAGGCCTACTTCCATGTACTATTGGAGTGTGGATTTGGCTGGTTGATTCCACCGGATTGCGTGTAGGTTTTGGAGGAGCTCCATCTCTTGTCCGATGTTATCGTGGTACAGAAAACCTAGCCTCTGCCACCACATGTAGCACTGTGTTTTTGTATGTATGTACAGTACTGTGGGTGGGGGTGGTTTGGAAGAAAGCAAGCAGTTGATGTAATCTTTTGGTGTGGAGTGAGGATTTCCTCCCTGCCAAAGAGAGTGGTACGTTCCAGTGTGTTTGGGGACCTGTCAGGAGACCAATGAAAGTACAGACTATGAGAGCTAGGTCTATGGGTCCCACTTATGGAGAAACAGAGTGGTTAGAGGGGCACAGGGCCTTTCCATCTATACAGATTCTTGCCACACACATACACACACCTCTTACTTTAGTGGTCTGCTTTTCAATCTGATTTTACAGTAATACTCTTTACTGCCTGGATGTCTAGAAAGAGCACTCATTGCATGTGAACTTGAATGCACCTCTTGGGGCCAGTATATGTGAATCATTTCATGAAGTTTGTTTCATAATGTCTGATGAATTGGGCATATTAAGGCGTGTGGATGCTAGACTCTAGACTCCAACCCTCTGGTTAGCTCTGTGAAAACCTCTATTGTTCCCTACTGTAGGTTTGGTAATGATGCTCCTATCTCCTGTTTGACTTGGACAGCCTCTTGTAGCCATTCGCAGAAACTACCAGGTCAATTATGTGACTGACTGGGTTCCTTTCTACCAAGGCTTGTTTTAACACAGAGATATCCATCGCAAGACCAACAAAACACACCACAGTGGTCCACCACACACACACACACACGCACGCACACACACAGAAGACCACCGCATTATCACGGTGGGGTAGAAGGTCCCACTTTGCCAATCAATCATTACTCCCTCCTGGTTCCAGTTTACATACATACATACATACACACACTCACGCAGGATTATAAACACGTACAACACATCAACTCACTTCTCACTTCACCTCTTTTTGCACTTGGAGACGTGGCTTTAGACCATTGGGAACAGACCTGTTGGCTTAACCAGCGGCCACACCCAGTCACACACGCACACCCCTCTGTCCTTCTCACACTCCATTTGTGTACTTGACTGAAAACTATTAGTTGATCAATTTGTCACCTTCCCCCAGGGTTCTGTTCTAACCTGCTTCACTTGAGACAGAACCCTGGGGCCCTGTTCTAACCTGCTTCACTTGAGACAGAACCCCAGGGCCCTGTTCTAACCTGCTTCACTTGAGACAGAACCCCAGGGCCCTGTTCTAACCTGCTTCACTAGAGGAAAAGAGAAACCCAGGTCCCTGTTCTAACCTGCTTCAATAGAGAAAGAGAAACCCAAGGCCCTGTTCTAACCTGCTTCAATAGAGAAAGAGAAACACAGGGCCCTGTTCTAACCTGCTTCAATTGGGACAGAGAAACCCAGGGCCCTGTTCTAACCTGCTTCACTAGAGACAGAGAAACCCAGAGCCCTGTTCTAACCTGCTTCAATAGAGAAAGAGAAACCCAGGGCCCTGTTCTAACCTGCTTCAATAGAGACAGAGAAACACTGGGCCCTGTTCTAACCTGCTTCAATAGAGACAGAGAAACCCAGGGCCCTGTTCTAACCGGCTTCAATAGAGAAAGAGAAACCCGGGGCCTTGTTCTAACCTGCTTCAATTGGGACAGAGAAACCCAGGGCCCTGTTCTAACCTGCTTCACTAGAGACAGAGAAACCCAGAGCCCTGTTCTAACCTGCTTCAATAGAGAAAGAGAAACCCAGGGGCGTGTTCTAACCTGCTTCACTATAGACAGAGAAAGACACTGAGTGCACTCTGTACCACTGAAAGACATTCAGCTGAGCTGCTAAAAGAAAAGATAAAAAAAGAAGGGAACCCTGGGAAAGAAAAGTGAAAGTGACATGAGCTGAGGCTGAAGAGTATGGTGCAGAGGAAAAAGATGGGAGTGTGAAAGAAGAGCAATGTCATTATTTCTGCCCCTCAGCACTCCTCCATTCACTGGCAGGTCGCTCTCTCTTCCTCTCTTTCTCTTCATCTCTCTCTTTTTATCTCTTTCTCTTCCTCTATCTCTAACTCTCTGCAGCCAGCTGAGAGCGTGAGAGTAATCCGCGGCGACAGTGTGAGACGATGAAGAATAATTCCTGTATTCAGAGCCGCCACCGCTTATGCCCCCTCTTCCTTTTCTCTCCTCTCCTCCCTCTCTTTTGCACTCCTCCACTGATACGTTGGGCCTGGATGTCATTGTATCATTTGCCCTGGCTTCACCTCTCTCTGCCACTCTGCCCTGCTAGCCTAGGGGGGGGGGGGGGGGGGGTAGTTTTACTATCATGTGAGGACCAGAAATACTCACAAGGATAGTAAAACAAGGAAAATTTGCTTGTCCACACAAGGAAAAGTTAGGGTTGCAGTTAGGGTTAGGGTTGCAGTTAGGTTCATGGTTAGGGTTAGGAGTTAGGTTCATGGTTAGGGTTAGGTTTATGGAAAATAGGATTTTGAATGGGACTCTATTGTTAGGTCCCCACAAGGATAGTAAAACAAACAGTGTGCGTGTGAGAGGGCAGAGTGTCTTAGCCTTCTGCAAATGGGCTTTTTGTGGAGATTTTTTTTAGACTGCACTTAACAGCTTGCTCAGGGGAGCGACGCCGTGAGAGTTCAGGAAGAAAGAGGGCGAGAGATGAAGAGAGGGAATGAGAAATAGGGCGATGGAGAGGTAGAGAGAGTGAGATTGCGATGTGGAGAGTGGGAAGCACATCTTACAAATGTGTATGTGATGTTCCAGGTCTGTTTTGGGTTGTCTAGACAAGACAGCGGTGAAACACTTTTAAACCGGGAAGCATTTTAGAGGAGTGGAGTGAATTTAGGAAAAGGGCTCTGTATCCGAGGTGTCTCCGAGTCGTTCTCCACTTAGTCTGTTGTATGATTACTACCTATATCTTTTTACTCCCTGTTTAAACCTATGACTCTCACATCCATCTGGAACCATACAGCCTTTCTCCTAGCATGAGTAGATTAATAATAAATGCACTAATGTAGTATATACCTCCTGTATATTTACTTAAGCACTCATTTATGCTGACACTCAAACACAAGCACACCTATATGTACATATGTGTATATATACAGTGGGGCAAAATAGTATTTAGTCAGCCACCAATTGTGCAAGTTCTCCCACTTAAAAAGATGAGAGAGGCCTGTAATTTTAATTTTTTTTCATCATAGGTACACTTCAACTATGACAGACAAAATGAGAAAAAAAATTCCAGAAAACCACATTGTAGGATTTTTAATTTATTTATTTGCAAATTATGGTGGAAAATAAGTATTTGGTCACCTACAAACAAGCAAGATTTCTGGCTCTCACAGACCTATAACTTCTTCTTTAAGAGGCTCCTCTGTCCTACACTCGTTACCTGTATTAATGGCACCTGTTTGAACTTGTTATCAGTATAAAAGACACCAGTCCACAACCTCAAACAGTCACACTCCAAACTCCACTATGGCCAAGACCAAAGAGCTGTCAAAGGACACCAGAAACAAAATTGTAGACCTGCACCAGACTGGGAAGACTGAATCTGCAATAGGTAAGCAGCTTGGTTTGAAGAAATCAACTGTGGGAGCAATTATTAGGAAATGGAAGACATACAAGACCACTGATAATCTCCCTCGATCTGGGGCTCCACGCAAGATCTCACCCCGTGGGGTCAAAATGATCACAAGAACAGTGAGCAAAAATCCCAGAACCACACGGGGGGACCTAGTGAATGACCTGCAGAGAGCTGGGACCAAAGTAACAAAGCCTTACCATCAGTAACACACTACGCCGCCAGGGACTCAAATCCTGCAGTGCCAGACGTGTCCCCCTGCTTAAGCCAGTACATGTACAGGCCCGTCTGAAGTTTGCTAGAGAGCATTTGGATGATCCAGAAGAAGATTGGGAGAATGTCATATGGTCAGATGAAACCAAAATATAACTTTTTGGTAAAAACTCAACTCGTCGTGTTTGGAGGACAAAGAATGCTGAGTTGCATCCAAAGAACACCAAACCTACTGTGAAGCATGGGGGTGGAAACATCATGCTTTGGGGCTGTTTTTCTGCAAAGGGACGACTGATCCATGTAAAGGAAAGAATGAATGGGGCCATTTATCGTGAGATTTTGAGTGAAAACCTCCTTCCATCAGCAAGGGCATTGAAGATGAATCGTGGCTGGGTCTTTCAGCATGACAATAATCCCAAACACACCGCCCGGGCAACGAAGGAGTGGCTTCGTAAGAAGCATTTCAAGGTCCTGGAGTGGCCTAGCCAGTCTCCAGATCTCAACTCCATAGAAAATCTTTGGAGGGAGTTGAAAGTCCGTGTTGCCCAGCAACAGCCCCAAAACATCACTGCTCTAGAGGAGATCTTTATGGAGGAATGGGCCAAAATACCAGCAACAGTGTGTGAAAACCTTGTGAAGACTTATAGAAAACGTTTGACCTCTGTCATTGCCAACAAAGGGTATAAACAAAGTATTGAGACAAACTTTTGTTATTGACCAAATACTTATTTCCCACCATAATTTGCAAATAGATTCTTTAAAAATCCTACAATGTGATTTTCTGGATTTTTTTTCTTCTCATTTTGTCTGTCATAGTTGAAGTGTACCTATGATGAAAATTACAGGCCTCTCTCATCTTTTTAAGTGGGAGAACTTGCCCAATTGTTGGCTGACTAAATCGTTTTTTGCCCCACTGTATATATGTCTGTGTGTGTGTGTGTGTGTATATTTACATACATACATACATACACACATACACACACACGCACGCACGCACGCACGCACGCACGCACGCGCGTACGTACATATGTACATACATACAGTTGTGGTCGGAAGTTTACATACACTTTAGCCAAATACATTTAAACTCAGTTTTTCACAATTCCTGACATTTAATCCTAGTAAAAATTCCCTGTCTTAGGGCAGTTAGGATCACCACTTTATTTTAAAAATGTGAAATGTCAGAATAATAGTAGAGAGAATGATTTATTTCAGATTTAATTTCTTTCATATTCCCTGTGGGTCATAAATTGACAGACACTCAATTAGTATTTGGTAGCATTGCCTTTAAATTGTTTAACTTTGTCAAACGTTTCGGATAGCCTTCCACAAGCTTCCCACGATAAGTTGGGTGAATTTTGGCCCATTCCTCCTGACAGAGCTGATGTAACTGAGTCAGGTTTGAAGGCCTCCTTGCTCGCACATGCTTTTTCAGTTCTGTCCATATCTTTTCTATGGGATTGAGGTCAAGGCTTTGTGATGGGGGCTTTGTGACTCCAATACCTTGACTTTGTTCTCCTTAATCCATTTTTTCACAACTTTGGAAGTATGCTTGGGGTCATTGTCCATTTGGAGGACCCATTTGCGACCAAGCTTTAACTTCCTGACTGATGTCTTGAGATGTTCCTTCAATATATCCACATAATATTCCTCCCTCATGATGCCATCTATTTTGTGAAGTGCACCAGTCCATCCTGCAGCAAAGCACCCCCACAACATGATGCTGCCACCCCCGTACTTCACGGTTGGGATGGTGTTCTTTTTAGGCTTGCAAGCCTCCCCCTTTTTCCTCCAAACATAACAATGGTCATTATGGTCATTATGGCCAAACAGTTCTATTTTTGTTTCATTAGACCAGAGGACATTTCTCCAAAAAGTATGATCTTTGTCCCCATGTGTAGTTGCAAACCGTAGTCTGGCTTTTTTATGGTGGATTTGGAGCAGTGGCTTCTTCCTTACTGAGCGGCCTTTCAAGTTATGTCGATATAGGACTTGTTTTACTGTGGATATAGATACTTTTGTACCTGTTTCCTCCAGCATCTTCACAAGGTTCTTTGCTGCTGTTCTGGGATTGATTTGCAATTTTTGCACACAAGTACGTTCATCTCTAGGAGACAGAATGCGTCTCCTTCCTGAGCGGTATGACGGCTGCGTGGTCCCATGGTGTTTATACTTGTGTACTATTGTTTGTGCAGATGAAAAATTGGTTCCAAGGATGAACCAGTCTTGTGGGGGTCTACAATTGTTTTTATGAGGTCTTGGCAGATTTCTTTTGATTTTCCCGTGATATCAAGCAAAGAGGCACTGAGTTTAAAGGTAGGCCTTGAAATACATCTACAGGTACACTTGACTCCAATTGACTCAAATTATGTCAATTAGCCTATCAGAAGCTTCTAAAGCCATGACATAATTTCTGAAATGTTCCAAGCTGTTTAAAGGCACAGTCAACTTAGTGTATGTAATCTTCTGACCCACTGGAATTGTGATACAGTGAATTATAAGTGAAATAATCTGTCTGTAAACAATTGTTGGAAAAATGTATTGTATCATGCACAAAGTAGATGTCCTAACCGACTTGCCAATACTATAGTTTGTTAACAAGAAATGTGTGGAGTGGTTGAAAAATGAGATTTAATGACTACAAGCTAAGTGCATGTCAACTTCTGACTTCAACTGTATGTGCGTATAGAGGCACTCAAACATGACTCACATTCTCAGACACACACATACAGTGTCTTTGGAAAGTATTCAGACCCCTGGACTTTTTCCACATTTTGTTACATTACAGCCTTATTCTAAAATGGATTCAATAACAATATAAAACGGATACCTTTTTTACATAGATATTTAGACCCTTTGCTATGAGACTTGAAATTGAGCTCAGGTGCATCCTGTTTCAATTAATCATCGTTAAGATTTTTATACACTTGATTTTAGTCCACCTGTGGTAAATTCAATTGATTGGACATGATTTGGAAAGGCACACACCTGTCTATATAAGGTCCCACAGTTGACAGTGCATGTCAGAGCAAAAACCAAGCCACGAGGTTGAATGAGTTGTCCTTAGAGCTCTGAGACAGGATTGTGTCGAGGCATAGATCTGGGGAAGAGTACCAAAAAATGTCTGCAGCATTAAAGGTCCCCAAGAACACAGTGGCCTCCATCAGTCTTAAATGAGCAATCGAGGGAGAAGGGCTTTGGTCAGGGAGGTGACCAAGAACCCCTCCTCAGTAAAAGGCACATGACAGCCCGCTTGGAGTTTACCAAAAGGCACCTATAGACTCTGCTACTATGAGAAACAAGATTCTCTGGTCTGATGAAACCACGATTGAACTCTTTGGCCTGATTGCGAAGCGTCACGTCTGGAGGAAACCTGGCACCATCCCTACTGTGAAGCATGGTGGTGGCAGCATCATGCTGTGCGGATGTTTTTCAGCAGCAGAGACTGGGAGACTAGTCAGGATCGAGGGAAAGAGGAATGGAGCAAAGTACAGAGAGATCCTTGATGAAAACCTGCTCTAGAGCGCTCAGGAGCTCAGACTGTGGCCATTGTTTACCTTCCAACAGGACAACGGCCCTAAGCACACAGCCAAGACAACGCAGGAGTGGCTTCGGGACCAGTCTCTGAATGTCTTCGAGCGGCCCAGCCAGAGCCCGGACTTGAACCCGATCAAACATCTCTGGAGAGATCTGAAAATAGCTGTGCAGCAACGCTCACCATCCAACCTGACAGAGCTTGAGAGGATCTGCAGAGAAGAATGGAATAAACTACCCAATACAGGTGTATTAAGCTTGTAGCGTCATACCCAAGAAGACCCGATGCTGTAATCTCTGCCGAAGGTGCCTCAACAAAGTACTGAGTAAAGGGTCTGAATACTTATTTAAATATGATATTTCAGTTCTTTATTTTTTTATGAATTAGCAATCATTTCTAAAAACCTTTTTGCTTTGTCATGGGCCAGCTCTTACACCCCTGAAACACTGTTTCAGCAGCTCCACTACTTAACGCTACCTGTCCATTATGCTTTGTCATTATTGTTTGTAGATTGATAAGGAAACAAAACAACTTAATACATTTTAGTGTAAAGCTGTAACGTAACAATGTGGAGAAAGTCAAGACACTGTATATGCGTGTAATGGTGTGTCTGTCTATCAATTAAAGATGTGGTATGAATTAGTGATAGGGTACATAATGGACAGGTTGCGTTAAGGAGTGGAGCTGCTGAAACAGTGTTTCAGGGGTGTAAGAGCTGGCCCAGTCAGGGCTGTCTTCCCATATCAGATCTGTACCCAGAAAGCACACAGGCTTTCTAGGAAAGAACGAGGCGACGAGCGAGAATAGGGGATAGAGTGAGGAAGAAGTAAGGAGTGGTGAGAAGAGATAGAGCAATAATAATTCTAAATGCCATTTAGCGGACGCCATCATCCAAAGCAACTTAGTTATGTGTATATACATTTTACAGTGCCTTCAGAAAGTATTCATACCCCTTAACTTTTTCCACATTTTGTTGTGTTGCAGCCAAAATGGATTAAATAGTTATTTGTTCCCACCCATCTACACATAATACCCTATATTGACAAAGTGAAAACATGTTTTTAGACATTTTTGCAAATTAAGTCATATCTCACACCCCTGAGTCAATACTTTGTAGATGTACCGTTGGTAGCGATTACAGCTGTGAGTCTTTCTGGGTAAATCTCTAAGAGCTTTGCACACCTGGATTATGCAAGCTCTGTCAAATTGGTTGATCATTGCTAGACAACAATTTTCAGGCCTTGCAATAGATTTCCAAGTATATTAAGTCAAAACTGTAACTGGGCCACTCAGGAACATTCAGTCTTCTTGGTAAGCAACTCCAGTGTAGATTTGGCCTTGTGTTTTAGTCCTGCTGAAAAGTCAAATCATCTCTGTGTCTGATGGAAGGCAGACTGAACCAGGTTTTCCTCTGGGATTTTGCCTCTACTTAGCTCCATTCTGTTTATTTTTCATCCTGAAAAACTCCCATCCTTAATGATTATGAGCATACCCATAACATGATGTAGCCACCACTATGCTTGAAAATATGTAGACTGGTACTCAGTAATGTGTTGTATTGGATTTGCCCCAAATATAACATGTTGTATTCAGGACAAAAAGGGAATTGCTTTGCCACATTTTTTGCAGTATTACTTTAGTGCCTGGTTACTAAAGTAATTAGTGCCTGGTTGCAAACAGGATGCATGTTTTGGAATATTTATATCCTGTACAGCCTTCCTTCTTTTCACTCTGTCAATTAGGTTAGTATTGTGGAGTAGCTACCATGTTGTTGATCCATCCTCAGCTTGCTCTTATCACAGCCATTAAACTCTGTAACTGTTTTAAATTCACCATTAGCCTCATGGTGAAATCCCTGAGCAGTTTCCTTCCTCTCCGGCAACTGAGTTAGGAAGCACCCCTGTATCTTTGTTGTGACTGGGTCTACTGATACACCATCCCAAGTGTAATTAATAATGTCACCATGCTCAAATGGATATTCAATGTCTGCTTAATTTTTTTTAACCCATCTGCCAATAGGTGCCCTTCTTTACGAGGCATTGGAAAACGTCCCTGATCTTTGTTTGAAATTCACTGCTCAACTGAGGGACATTACACATAATTGAATGTGTGGGGTAAAGAGATCAGGTAGTCATTCAAAAATCATGTTAAACACTATTATTTAAACTTATTATGTGACTTGTTATGCACATTTTTACTCCTGAACTTATTTAAGTTTGCCATAACAAAGGGGTTGAATATTTATTGACTCAAGACATTTCAGCTTTTCATTTTTAATTAACATGCAAACATTTCAAAAAACACATTTCCACTTTGACATTATGGGGGATTGTGTGTAGGCCCGTAACAAAAATATCTTAATTTAATCCCTTTTAAATTCAGTCTGTAACAACAAAATGTGGATAAAGTCAAGGAGTGTGAATACTTTCTGAAGGAGCCCTGTATTTATGGACTATTTTTTGAAATATAACCAATTTTCAGGGTGGCCCTCCAGAGCTCGTTGGAGACCAAATGCGGCCCCCCGGGAAAAATGAGTTTGACACCACCGAATTAGACCAACATAGCACTGTTCTTAAACATGTCCTATGGATACAGCCTCCCACTAATAACATGTCATCATATCAAATTTCATGGCCCTGCTTGACTGTCTAAAATCAAAACCAAACCATCACTCTAAATGGCTACATTCAGACAACCAGCTATGATGGAGCCCCCTTCGCTTCAGTGTCATTTTCATACAACGGCTCTAATGTTGTTGTTTTTTCCCTCTTCTCTAAATGGACTCATTCAGGGTATAGCTAGTGATATTAGGATGAACCTTTCATATAGCGTGTTCCACTTCTGTTTAAATCACTGCCGTATTATTACCTATAAGCTGATTCGGAATCAATGGTACAAGATGCTGTTTCTCCCTCCTCCCGGCCATTTAGACCCAGTTTGCATCCCAAATGGCACCCTATTCCCTATATAGTGCCCTACTTTTGACCAGGGCCCATGGTGCTCTAGTCAAACATAGTGCACTATATAGGGAATAGGGTACCATTTGAGACGCGGACCCTGTCAGTCAAGACTAAATAATGGAATGAGTCGGTCAGCTAATTCAATAATGAGTTGATTAGTAGAAATGGACTGTAATGTTAAGTGATATGATCCATTGAACCCTAGTAAATAGTTAGAGAGGTAGTGCCCTTAGGTTTAAGCAGCTTGTTTCATAAATTATACCTGCTACGGTAAGAGCCTGCTTAACCATTTGGAGATAGGCCCATCTCCAGCTTCTGACTGCTTCCCAAATGGAACCCTATGCCCTACATAGTGCACTACTTTTGACCAGTGTCCTATGGGAATAGGGTGCCATTTGGGGAGCAGGCTCTGAATGGTTGTAGCGACTTTACAGGCTCTATATATAATAGTTGATATGGCCAGCAGACAGCCTTGTTGTGTCCTCCTAGTCTTTAGCCTGCTGTTGTTTGCACACTCTGGGAGGAGAGGAAATGGAAAGAAGAGGTGAGGGGTGGCAGTGTGTCCCAGACCAGAGAGCATGTGTGGCTGTGGCCTGTAGTTGTGTCCCCTGAAGTGAAGGGACAGCAGGGGACTATGAGGGGGGGTACAGACCTGTGGTGTTAGGTATCAGACGTGCTGTGGAATGTTCCATAGGAGTATGTTGGATGGATCACGTTCGTGTCTTTGTCTTCTATCAAGTCAGACGTGTGTATGTCAACTAGGGTTGCAAAACTTTCGGAAATTCTGGTAGGAGGTTTCCCGGAAACAGGAGGGAATAAGCAGGAATCTGGAATCCTCCAAACAGGATTTATGGAAAACCAGGGAATTTATTGAAAGTTCCCGGAATTTTGCAACCCTAATGTCAACACATGCTGGCACTCACACACTCCAAGCAGGCTAATGTCAACACATGCTGGCACTCACACACTCCAAGCAGGCTAATGTCAACACATGTTGGCACTCACACACTCCAAGCAGGCTAATGTCAACACATGCTGCACCTCCGCTCCAGTAGAAAGGTAGTGGTCCTATGAGTGAGTGGAGTGACCTGATGTGATGTGGCCTGACTGTAGTGAAAGTCCCCTTCACAGCCAAATAGCACCATGCATACATACACACACTCCCACCAGTCTGTTAAGCTGAGCCGAGCCCTCTGTCTCAACACATGCAGCATATACAGCTCTCTCTCCCTCTTTCTCTCACTGTTGCCCTATATATAGTCCTGATCACCGACAACGATGAGACGGCATATAGGGAGGAGGTCAGAGAACTGGCAGTGTTGTGCCAGGACAACAACCTCTCCCTCAATGTGAACAAGACTAAGGAGCTGATCGTGGACTACCGGAAAAGGCGGGCCGAACAGGCCCCTATTAACATCGACGGGGCTGTAGTGGAGCAGGTCAAGAGTTTCAAGTTTCTTGGTGTCCACATCACCAACAAACTATCATGGTCAAAACATGCCAAGGCAGTCGTGAAGAGTGCACGACAAAACCTTTCCCCCTCAGGAGACTGAAATTAGATCCTCAAAAGGTTCTACAGCTGCACCATCGAGAGCATCCTGACCGGTTGCATCACCACCTAGTATGGCAACTGCTCGGCATCTGAACGTAAGGCGCTACAGAGGGTAGTGCGAACGGCCCAGTACATCACTGGGGTCAAGCTTCCTGCCATCCAGGATCTATATACTAGGCGGTGTCAGAGGAAAGCCCATAAAATTGTCAGAGACTCCAGTTACCCAAGTTATAGACTGTTTTCTCTGGTACCGGAGCGCCAAGTCTAGGACCAAAAGGCTCCTCAACAGCTTATATCCCCAAGCCATAAGATTGCTAAACAATTCATAAAATCGCCACTGGACAATTTACATTGACAACCCCCCCCCCCCCACCCCCCTTTGTACACTATTGCTACTCGCTGTTTGTTTGTTACCTATGCATAGTCACTTCGCCCCCACCTACATGTACAAGTTACCTCAACTAATCTGTACCCCCGCACACTGACTCGGTACCGGTGCCCCCTGTATATAGCCCCGTTATTGATATTCTTATTGTGTTACTTTGTATTATTACTTTTTATTTTAGTCTATTTGGTAAATATTTTCTTCTTCTTGAACTGCACTGTTGGTTAAGGGTTTGTAAGTAAGCATTTCACAGTAAAGTCTACACTTGTTGTATTCAGCGCATGTGACAAATACAGTTTGATTTGATATGCAGTTTTCTTAGTGAAGTGTTTTCTGGCGTATGACCGTCCCTTTCCCTTTGGTGGATAACTTACGTTACAAAGGGGCACTTAGCTTGTTTTGGGGTTAAGTTGTGGTAATAAAATCCTGTTTTGGGATTTAATTCAGAGATCAAGGTCCAGAGGTATGTTTATGTGTTTGGTTCTGTCCCAAATGGCACCCCTTCCCAATATAGTGCACTCATTTTGACCAGATGAGCCCTATGGGTAGATAGGGTGCAATTTGGGAGGTAGTCTATGTTTGTGAGTGTTAGTGTACTAGAGAGGATGGTGTGGTGGATTTTCAACAGCTAGCCGGATCATCTGTGTGAGCAACTAATGACGATGTCTCCTCTAAATCCAATGTGGCTTAACTATAAACATAGACTGACAACAGCTGCGCACTTGGCACCACACTCTCTCTCTCAGGCCAACCCAGCGAGGGGGTAATGAGAGGGACACTCAGTGTGTAGTGTATAGGGTTTCACAGCACCTTGATCTATAGCAGGGCCATACAACCAGTACAAGCTCTTTACCAGGGTGAGAGAGATGAGTGGAAGGAATGAGGAAAAGAGAGGGAGAGAGATGGAGAGGAGTTATTGTATTTCCATGCAGCAGTCCTGGTGTAATGAGGTCTGATTGGAGATGAAGCAGTCCACCGTTTATCTGCCGACCCGTGTGTGTGTCTGGGGGGAAATCTGACTTGATGGAGCTAACCAGAGCCAGCTGGGGCCAACGATGAGATTAAAGTTAAAACACAAAAACAATCAGTGGGGATAAGTATAGTATCGGTGTGTGTTACTGCCTCACTCCCAGACTCTGAGAGATAGAGGAAGAAAAGCGAGAGATTAAAAAGTGGCATCTCCTCTCCGGTCATCTCCTCTTCTCCGGTCCTCTCCTGTCATCTCCTCCACTCTCCTCTCCGATCATCTCCTCTCCGGTCATCTCCTCTCCGGTCATCTCCTCCGGTCATCTCTTCCACTCTCCTCTCCGGTCATCTCCTCCACTCTCCTCTCCGGTCATCTCCTCACCCCTCCTCTTCGGTCATCTCCTCCTCTTCAGTCATCTCCTCCATTCCGGTCATCTCCTCTCCGGTCATCTCCTCTTCTCCGGTCATCTCCTCCACTCTCCTTTCCAGTCATCTCCTCTCCGGTCATCTCCTCCACTCCTCCTCTTCGGTCATCTCCTCCATTCCCGTCATCTCCTCCTGTCTGATCGTCTCCTCCACTCTCATCTCCGGGTCATCTCCTCCACTCTCCTCTCTGGTCATCTCCTCCATTCTGGTCATCTCCTCCACTTTCATCTCTGGTCATCTCTTCCTCTCTCCTCTCCGGTCATTTCCTTCTCTCTCCTCTGCGGTCATTTCCTTCTCTCTCCTCAGCGGTCATCACCTCCACTCTCCACTCCGGTCCTCTCCTCCACTCTCCATGCCGGTCCTCTCCTCTACTCTCCACTCTGGTCATCTCCTCCACTCCGGTCATCCCCCCCCTCGACTCCAGTCATCTCCACCTCTCTGGTCATCTCCTCCTCTCTGGTCATCTCCTCCTCTCTGGTCATCTCCTCCTCTCTGGTCATCTCCTCCTCTCTGGTCATCTCCTCCTCTCTGGTCATCTCCTCCTCTTTGATCATCTCCTCCACTCCTCCTCTTCGATCATCTCCACCACTCTGGTCATCTCCTCCACTCCGGTCATCTCCTCCACCCTAGTCATCTCCTCCTCTCTCCTCTCCGGTCATCTCCTCCTCTCTCCGCTCCTCCGGTCATCTCCTCCTCTCCGGTCATCTTCTCTCCTCTATTCTCCTCGCTCCTCTCTTCTCCTCGCTCCTCTCTTCGCCTCGCCCCTTTCCTGTTCTCTCCTCTCCTGTTCTGTCCTCTCCTGTTCTCTCCTCGCTCCTCTCTTCGCCACGCACCTTTCCTGTTCTCTTC